>NC_057810.1:97108827-97408827 GCF_018294505.1 Triticum aestivum
GCTCACTGTTCATCCAGAGAGGTACCATTGATCGGCTTCAGTTAGCAGCAGTAGTGAAGGAATCGATCGCTTGGGTTCAGTAACGCGTAGCCTGCAATGCAATCGCTCGAGTTCAGTTAGAGCCCAACGCCTCGTTCGGGTTCAGTTAGAGCCAACGCCTCGCACACACGCACGTAGAAACGCGCATCGCTCGGCCCCCGACCACCTACCGTAACCGGGAACTCCCCGAAATTTTCCTCGCCCTCGCTTATACCACGATTTTTTCCGTCATGGACGGCCCAAAGAATGTCATGCAGCTGCGTCTCCGGCCCGCCCAGGACAAAAAGCCCATTTTCTGTCATAATTTTTTGTCATAGAAGTAGGAGCCCACCACATCTATGATGATACCGGGTTTTGTCACAATTATCGTCATAGAAGTGTCATATGTATGACAGGAAAGAAATTCGTTCGGCCCAAAATGTCACGGATGTGTCTTTTTTTTGTAGTGATACTTGTGGGTCATAAAGACCTTTTTCTTACGCCATTGCCGGGGAGCATAGCTCTATTCTCGGAGTCACTTGGGATTTATATCTATTGATCACTATAAGGAATTTGAAAGATCAAAGAACCAAGAGTTTTCCCTCAACTACGAGGGGAGGTAAGGAACTGCCATCTAGCTCCGCACTTGATTCACCTTCTGTTTTGAGTAAACTTGCAACACATACACCTGCTATTGATTCTGATATGTCGCATGTTATTGATGATGCCACTTCTGCTATGCATGATGCTTATTGTCGGTGTCAAAACCGGCGGATCTCGGGTAGGGGGTCCCGAACTGTGCGTCTTAGGATCAATGGTAACAGGAGACAAGGGACACGGTGTTTTACCCAGGTTCGGGCCCTCTTGATGGAGGTAAAACCCTACGTCCTGCTTGATTGATATTGATATTGTGGATGTTTACAAGAGTGGATCTACCACGAGATCAAGGAGGCTAAACCCTAAAAGCTAGCCTATGGTATGATTTTAAGGGTTGACGTTGTTGTCTCTATCGACTAACCTGGCCTCGGTTTATATAATGCACCAGAGGCCTAGGATAACAAGAGTCCTAGCCGAATACGCCGGTGGGGGAGGAGTCCTTGTCTTGATCGCCAAGTCTTGTTGATTCTTCCTTGTATGCGGCAACTGTCTGGACTAGCCCATTAGTATACGGCCATGGGTATCCTTGGCCCAATCCACCTGATTGGGAGATGACATGGTGAGTACCCCCTAGTCCAGGACACCGTCAGTAGCCCCCTGAACCGGTCTTCAAGTTGGGGACGCTCCTCGATTCTTCCGAACTGTTCTTCATCTTCGGTCGTCGGTCTTGAAAACTGGTTCAACAAATCTTCTCATCTTCGATCTTGAGGATCGCCGAAATGCATTCGACGAGTTTATCGTCAGGTATCCGAGGAGCCCCTTTAAGTTTCCGGCCTTTATCAATGCCTTGTTATTTTTATGCCATGCCTCGGGTTTGAAGTTGTTCCCGGGCGGCAACGTCCTCTTGCGTCTGAGCTCCAATGCCGGACTGCATTCGAGGTATCTTTTGCAGCCGAGCGCCAATGCCGGACTGCTTCCCAGCTCTAACGCCGGACTATGTATCCGAGCTCCAACGCTAGACTATGTATCCGAGCTCCAACGCCGGACTGTGTATCCGAGCTCCAACGCCGGACTACATCCGAAGTGTCGTAAATCACCTTGGTTCAAAGAAGTTTGAAGGAGTTTAGCCGAGCTTAATGCCGGAAGTGCCCTCTATGGAGCCAGCCACTAGCGCCCGAGCTTTACGCTGGACTGCTTCTGAGGTGGTGCACCACCCCGAATGTGGGCCGATTTTTGTCAATATTTTTGATTGGTGCCAGTAGCCCTCAAGGTGGGTATCGGTCTAAAACCCGAGATGCACATGAAGGATGACATAAGACCGCTGATCCCCGTAGCCGCTGAGACTCATGTTGATTTGCAAAATCGGTCTGAGGATCAAGTCCTAGCTCGGCAGAATACTTCGGGACACAAAAACCGGCGTGCTCAGTCCTCGAGACTCAGGTTGGGTGCGGCCGACCAACCTGAGGATCAAAATCTCCTTGGAAATTGTATTGCACTTAAAATTTTCTGCATAGAACAGGCAATGCAGTAGCCCTCGAGACACTGGTCGGGTGGTAATACCAGATCAGGTGTGTGCCCCTTTAATATTTGTATAAATAATAAGCCCGAAGCCCAGTAGCCCCCGAGCCTTAATGCGGGCACGGGAGGCCGAATTAAGGATCGATATCCATAGTAAAATCACAAATTATGTCTAATGACTCTATGTATCCAAGTACTTTACATCATTAATGCTCGGATCCGCATTGTACAAAACTTTATTGACCGACCATTGGCTTCCACCTCCTCGGCCAATAGCCGAGGAGTGTTTGTCTTACTTTATAAAGCCTTTATGAGGGCAAAGATTTACAACAAACAAGGCAATCTGGCCATACGGTTTTATAAACAAAGGTACACGGAGAGACATGTTATGTTACTGTTTAACAGAAGAAATGTCTTCCAAAGAAAATAGTCCCCCTATCGGTTCCTTTCTTTGGGTTGTCATGCTAAGTATGATCATGAAACCTCATCTCCAATGTAAGAGCAAAATATCGAGGATTTAGTTTGGGAGGCCAATTAATAGCCCCCGATAGTGTTCGGCGATAGTCGAGGTCAAGCCGGAAACACTTCGGCTAATGAATGGCCCGTCATTTAATATAGTCATCGGATCGCTGACCAGTTTACACCTATTGTGACAGTCAGTTTTCGGCTTTCTCCACTGAGGTGCTTGACCATGCGAGCTGGAAGCACAATCGCAGTGGTTCTCCCTTTGCACACCTAGGCGAACAAAGCGGAACATAGGAGGCAAGCGTGGGAGCCGGGCAACCCAACTATTGACCGAAGACACAATTCGAAACTGATGCATATATAGCAATATCCGAGAATGTTTTTGCCAAATCTCAAAAGGTGTCCGGCGTTGCACTGCGAGACTTGTGCTGAAAACACACAAATAGTTTAAAAGTGCCATGGGCTCGAAAAGCCAAAAACTTATTCAAAAGATTAATGTCCGAACTAGATCAAGTGTTCGGTGCCAATCCGAATATTGGACTTTAGAGAAAAAGGGTGCTTCTGCCGTGCTTTAAGATGACACATCCTATCTCAAAACTTCAAGCGGGTCAGCCTACGGCTTCAACCTCCTATCCCGAAGGCGGAGTACTTCTTACTAGGCCAGTTTAGCAAACTAAACTCTAGCGGCTTTGAGAGAGAAATTAGGCTCCCCGGCTAGTGACCGCACACTTGTATCGAAAATAGGAGTGATAAATAATAATAAAAACTTTGCAACGACTAAGAAGAAAACACTTATCATAAAACGGCTCATATAAATTTAAGAGCCCCCAAGTGACTTGGGTAAAAGTTGATAATGTAAGGTGACATGTAGAATGCCTTCTAGCCGGATTGTAGATCGTTTGTCAAGCGGACCTTTTCGCTTCAACCTCTGGACCCAATAGTCCGGAGTGTGTCCGAATACCCTCGCGGTTATAAAAACCGGGGCATGCGTGGAGACCAGGCGTAGGGGTCATTAGTGCTTTATCAGACAAGTGCCCAACTAGTTATGTTATATTACATGGTTAGTAAGAAACATCTTCCAGGGAGAATAGTTCCGTTAGGGGTTCCTTTCCTTGGGAGGCATGCCCTAAAGTGCATGTCCGGACTGCGAAAAGAGCAGAAAAACATCTGGGGGCAGGTAAATAAATGGGTAAGAAATCATCTTTTAGTTCACCAACCGAGTATTCCCTTAAGAATGCTAGCTTTCGGCTTCACCCAGTCTGAGGTACACATCCGGCTGACCCGGTAGTAACAATCGCAGAGGTGCTCCCTTTACCACCTAGCCGAACAATCGGGAACGTAGGGATAAGCACAGGAGCCAGGCAACCCAGCTTGGCCAAAACTTAAGTCATATCGATGCATATAATGGTGAATAAAAGGTACATGCGGAAGTGTGACACATGTGTTGGGCATAAAGCCCGAATTAATAAGCTTTTGTTAAAGAAGCCCCCAGGTATAATGAGCGCGGGTAGCGCGTCAAGTGTGTGCGAACAAAGTTTCGACAAGGAAGATAAGCAACTTTTTCCCGAGAAAGTATAATGCTTGGTCGAACCGAACACAAGTTAGAAATTTTAAAACTTTGAGCATGAAGGCAACTTAGCTGGTTAATGTGTTCGGTATTGACGATGCGGTCCGAGCTTGATGCGGGACAAGGTTCCATCCCCCAAGCCGGTCCCGAGGTGGCGGAGCAAAGAGCTCGGCACTGTGAAGTGATGACATAGCATGGTCAATGCAGGATGGCAGAGTGATGCCGAAGTCCCTGGCATGGGGTAATGAAGTGTTGACGAAGCCCCCCGTCCAGCCGAGGTGACGTCAAAGGATATAGTCTGGATAGATCATTTTCCTGTGCACAAAAAATAGTGCAAACCAGAGCTAATAGTAAAAAAAATCGTTGCATAATAAATAATTTATGCAAAGTGAGTAATAAAAGAAATATGGCCTGGCGCCGAAGTCGATGTCGATGCAGGTCGTTGACGTGATGCGGTAAAGGCGTGGCAAAGCCTGAATTCACAGGTCGGTCCGTGCTCTGGATGCGGCGTTTGCCGGACTATGTACGGAGACTGACCGAACCATCATGCGACCGTCGTTAATGCGACCACCATTTGATAGACCTGTGAACATATGATGGACAAACCAGAGTAATAATTCCTTGGGAAAAATGAACCCAAACAAGCAAAAATATTAGGATTAATAGCACCTGGTTTATTTGTTGTAGCAATCCGAAGGAGGATGATGCTGGCAAGGGTTGGCTTGCCGAGGCAAAGCCCTCGGTCCAGCTAATCGTGCGAAGCTGGTCGGCTAGTGACGCCGAAGTGTCCGGAGTAGGTTGATGAAGAGATGATGAATCCTCCGGTCCAGCCGAGATGTCGAAGTAGTTCGGCATGATGGACACCGGCTTGAAGGAGCAACAGTGCGGCCCTGCCAATGCAGGTTGTGACATGGTCGATGCCGGCTTGATGAAGCGACCGTGCGGCGATGCCGGTATGCCCGCTCCGTGTAATCCATGGGGCGACGATGTTGGTGACGATTTATCCTTCGCGATGCCAAACTGTTGTTCGGCTGGCCGAGATGATGATCCGAAGAAATTGAGCTCGGCCTAACAAAGCGACGACGTGTCTAACGCAGGTTGGCCGCCGTGGAGTGATGTTGTCGGGCTGGTTTGACACCGGCACAACGGTGAAGTTCGTATTGCAAGAATACTTTTAATACTACTGGGATGTGTTTGAGGATAAAACACAACACCCCATACTAAAACTTCCTTCAAAAAGGATGTCCGAGATCCCGTTCATAAAGAAGATGAATTCGGGTCGGATTCGTTCTCACGCAGAAAGTAGATCCAAAAAGTGACGCACTAATCGGAAGTTTCCCGGAGTTTGGACGGTTGGATCGAGCTGAACTTTTGGCAGGTGGTAGATATGGTAATTCCGCAGGGAATCAACGGTTGGATCTTCCAAAGGAAATCTGAGCTAGATGCTGGACACCACGCCCTAAACTCGTCCGGATTCTCATCCAGATTCAACAGGGCTCCGGTATATCGGAGATTGCCGGAGATTCCTCCATCGGAACTCGACGAAATTTTTGCAGGATTATTGTAGACTTAATTCCGCATAATTCCACCGAAGTAATCGTTTAAGCGACACTCGAGGAGGCGGTGGCATCGGATACAAGTTTGCTGTCCAGAAAAACAGCACGGTCGCCTGAGGGCAATGTTGACGTTGAGCCCCCGAGCTCCATTGATGACTCCTCCATGATCTTGATAGAGATCAGAGTTGGTGTTGATGAAGACCCTCATCCGAACATGACGATCGGAGGTAGGGCGCAGTCCTCGATCAAGCCAAGGTGACCAGCCGAACTGGTGACGAAGAAGTCGACGTCGCAGTTGACCTGCAGTCGAGCCATTGATCCTTTCGCCAATCACACAGCGGAACTCTCAATGAAAGCACCAATGTCGGTGTCAAAACCGGCGGATCTCGGGTAGAGGGCCCGAACCTGGGTAAAACATCGTGTCCCTTGTATCCTGTTACCATTGATCTTAAGACGCACAGTTCGGGACCCCCTACCCGAGATCCGCCGGTTTTGACACCGACACTTATGATGACACTACTTCTCTGCTTGATAATAATGTGCTATTAGGAGAATTTCTTGATGAGCAACTTGCTAGGGTTAGAGAGAATGAAATTATTGAAACTGATGATATTAATGAAAGTGATGATGAAGATTCTCCCCCTAGATATGAGTTGCGTGTTGCGCCTGGGGGTTATTTTATGGATGAAGAAACTGCTAGAGACTTTCTTGCTTGCAATGATAGATATGATCTTAAGAAACTGTTAGCTAAGCTGAAAAAATTCTTTGAATGCTAGAATGAAATATGACCCTGCTTTTGCTACTTCACCTATTTATGTTATTGATAAGGATTATGAATTCTCTGTCGTTCCTGAGTTAATTACTTTGGTTGAATCTGATCCTTTCCAATGTTATGAATCTGATCCTTTCCAATGTTATGAATCTGATCCTTTCCAATGTTATGAATCTGAAACTGTTGTGGCACATCTTACTAAATGAAATGATATAGCCACCCTCTTTACTCATGAGGAAAAATTCGCTATTATTATATCCCTAAATTGTTTCCTTTCTCATTAAAGGGTGATGCTAAAATATGGTTTAATTCTCTTGCTCCTGGTTGTGTGCGTAGTCCCTAGGATATGATTTATTACTTCTCTGCAAAATAATTTCCCGCTCATAAGAAACAAGCTGCCTTAAGGGAAATATTTAATTTTGTGCAAATTGAAGAAGAGACTCTCCCACAAGCTTCGGGGAGGCCTCTCCGATTACTTCATGTTTTGCCTGATCATCCTCTCAAGAAAAATGAAATACTTGGTATCTTTTATAACGGACTAACTGATGCTTCCAGAGACCACCTGGATAGTTGTGCTGGTTGTGTTTTTAGGGAAAGAACTGTTGAGCAAGATGAATTGCTATTAAATAATATGTTGAGTAATGATAATGATTGGACACTTCCTAAACCAACTCCTAAGCCAACTTTGAAGAAAAGGGTTATTCTATTTCTTAGTCCTGAAGATATGCAAGCGGCAAAGAAATCTATGAAAGAAAAAGGGATTAAAGCTAAAGATGTTAAGAATTTACCGCCTATTGAAGAAATACATGGTCTTGACAACCCAACACAAGTAGTAAAGGTAAATTCTCTCTATAGATTTGATAAGGATGAAATCCCATCTACTAAGTTTGCTAGTCAATGCTTGGATGAGTTTGATAATTTTATTGTTAAACAAGAAGACTTCAATGCCTACTTTGGTAGACAACTAAAACGCAATGCTTATATGGTTGAACACTTGAGTGATTATATGTCTAGAGTTAAAGGTGACCTTAAGCTTATTAGTAAACATGCATCCATGGTTACCACTCAGGTAGAACAAGTACTTAAGGCACAAGATGATTTGCTCAATGAATTAAATAATAAGAATAATGATGATGTTGTCAGAGTTATGACTAGAGGTGGTAAAATGACCCAGGAACCTTTGTATCCTAAGGGCTATCCTAAGAGAGTTGGGCAAGATTCTCAGAAAATTAATATTGATGCACCTAGTCCTCCTAAGAAAAAGAAAAAGAAAAATGCTAGGACTTTGCATGCTTCTAGTGAACCTGTTATAGACACACCTGAGAATCCCAATGATATTTCTATTTCTGATGTTGAAACACAATCTGTTAATGAACATGAACCTAGTGATAATGTTCGTACTGATGTTCATGTTGATGATCAACCTAGTACTAACAATGATGTAGAGATTGAACCTTCAGTTGATCTTGATAACCCACAATCAAAGAATCAACATTATGATAAGAGAGACTTCATTGCTAGGAAGCATGGTAAAGAAATAGAACCATGGGTTCAGAAAGTCATGCCTTTTTCCTCCTAATCCATCCAAGAAAAAGGATGATGAGGATTTTGAGCGCTTTGTGAAATGATTAGACCTATTTTTTTGCGTATGCGTTTGACTGATATGCTTCCCTATGCTAAGTATATGAAAGATATTGTTACTAATAAAAGAAAGATACCAGAAGCTGAAATTTGCAC
Organism: Triticum aestivum; assembly: GCF_018294505.1. Taxonomy (NCBI): domain Eukaryota; kingdom Viridiplantae; phylum Streptophyta; class Magnoliopsida; order Poales; family Poaceae; genus Triticum; species Triticum aestivum. The sequence continues at coordinate 97,117,058 of NC_057810.1, forward strand.
CATGCTTGCTAATTATAATTTTAAGGGTGGAATACCAAAGAAACTTGGAGATCCAAGAGTACCAACTATACCATGCTCCATTAAAATAAACTATGTTAAAACTGCTTTATGTGATCTTGGAGCCAGTGTTAGTGTTATGCCTTGCTCTTTGTATCGTAGACTTGATTTGAATAAGTTGACACCTACTGAAATCTCTTTGCAAATGGCCGATAAATCAACTGCTATACCCATCGGTATTTGTGAGGATGTGCCTGTTGTGGTTGCAAAATGTTACTATTTTAACAGACTTTGTTATTCTTGATATTCCCGAGGACGACAGTATGTCGATCATCCTTGGTAGACCTTTTTTGAATACTGCAGGGGTTGTTATTGATTGCAACAAAGGCAATGTCACTTTTCATGTTAATGGTAATGAGCATACGGTACACTTTCCGAAGAAACAACCTCATGTTCATAGTACAAATTCTATTGGAAAAATTTCAATGATTACTATTGGAGCTTTTGAATTCCCTCTTCCTACTTCAAAAAAAAATATGATATTCTTATTGTTGGGGACATGCATATCCCTGTTGAAGTAACATAGTGTTATTTGAAAATTCTTCGGTTTCATGTTATTCAGAAGAAGTTTGTTAACAAGACTTGATCAACCTTGTTAGTGGATTCCTTTTGATGAGCATGAGATGGATGAAGTTAGAAAGCACAACCTTTTGTACCCTCCTTTTACTTTCTGTTATTTTCTAAATTATCCTTGCAATAAAAAATACCCCAAAAATAAAAGTTTTCCAAATGCCCTGAAAATTGGATATGATTTTTGGTAGAATATTTGGGAATTTCTGGCACTTAGACCACACCAGAGATGGTGATACAAGTGCAATATGGATGGTAGATAAAGGTATTTGTAATCTTAAATTATAAAAACAGCAAGGTAATAAGTGGTAAAAGTGAGCGTGAACGGTATTGCAATGCTAGGAAACAAGGCCTAAGGTTCATACTTTCACTAGTACAAGTTCTCTCAACAATAATAATATAACTGGATCATATAACTATCCCTCAACATGCAACAAAGAGTCACTCCAAAGTCACTAATAGCGGAGAACAAACAAAGATATTATTGTAGGGTACGAAACCACCTCAAAGTTATCCTTTCTGATCCATCTATTCAAGAGTCTGTAGTGAAATAACACGAAGCTATTCTTTCCGTTCGATCTATCATAGAGTTTGTACTAGAATAACACCTTAAGACACAAATCAACCAAAACCCTAATGTCACCTAGATACTCCAATGTCACCTCAAGTATCCGTGGGCATAATTATACGATATGCATCATACAATCTCAGATTCATCTATTCAACTAACACAAAGTACTTCAAAGAGTGCCCCAAAGTTTCTACCGAAGAGTCAAGACAAAAACGTGTGCCAACCCCTATGCATAAGTTCACAAGGTCACTGAACCTGCAAGTTGATCACCAAAACATACATCAAGTAGATCACATGAATATCCCATTGTCACCACAGATAAGCACATGCAAGACATACATCAAGTGTTCTCAAATCCTTAAAGACTCGATCCGATAAGATAACTTCAAAGGGAAAACTCAATCCATTACAAGAGAGTAGAGGGGGAGAAACATCATAAGATCCAACTATAATAGCAAAGCTCGCGGTACATCAAGATCGTGCCAAATCAAGAACAAGAGAGAGAGAGAGATCAAACACATAGCTACCGATACATACCCTCAGCCCCGAGGGTGAACTACTCCCTCCTCGTCATGGAGAGCGCCGGGATGATGAAGATGGCCACCGGTGAGGGATCCCCCTCCGGGAGGGTGCCGGAACATGCTCCCGATTAGTTTTTGGTGGCTACAGAGGCTTGCGGCGGCCGAATTCCCGATCTATTGTGATGCTCGATGTTTTTAGTGTATATGGATATATATAGGCGAAGGAAGTCGGTCATGGGAGCCACGAGGGGCCCACGAGGGTGGGGGCACGCCTAGGTGGATATGGCGCGCCCCTGACCCTCGTGGCCACCTCGAAGCTTCCCTGACGTCTACTCCAAGTCTCCTGGATTGCTTCCGTTCCAAAAATAACTCTCCCGAAGGTTTCATTCCGTTTTGGATTCCGTTTGATATTCCTTTTCTGTGAAACACTCAAATAGCAAAAACAACAACTTGGACTGGGCCTCCGGTTAGTAGGTTAGTCCCAAAAATAATATAAAAGTGTATAATAAAGCCCATTAAACATCCAAAATAGATAATATAATAGCATGAATACTTCATAAATTATAGATACGTTGGAGACATATCAGCATCCCCAAGCTTAATTCCTGCTTGTCCTCGAGTCGGTAAATGATAAAAGAAAGAATTTATGAAGTGTGAATGCTAGCAGGTGCATAAGTTTGATCAATGATAATTTTAGTCACCTTTTCTAGCATCATTATATGTCAAAACAGTAGCTCATCTCATAAAACTTTTCATGATCAAGTAACAAGCTATTCACATGTTAAAGTATAGATCATAAACTTTCTTGAAAACTAGCAAACTTCATTCTCAGTCATCAAACAATTGCAATTTATCTTATTTTCAGGAAGGGTCTACGTCAGAGCTTTGATTTAGCAAACTCTACATACTCAACTATCATATAGTCTTCAATGATTGCTACCACTCAAAGCATATTTTTAGAACAAATAGCATCCATCAAACACAGAGAAAGATAGGGGCTTAATGTTTCGCCTCCCAACTTACTTATCATATAGATAATTGTCAACAATAATAATTCATGATCAAATATATTTGAATGGCCATATATGCTTGGATCTTCCATCACATGACGCTTTCCAACTAAAGAGTAGGTCGGAATGAGAAGGAATACTACTGACTCTTGCATAAAAGTAAAAGATAGGCCCTTCGCAGAGGGAAGCAGGGATTTGCAGAGGTGCCAGAGCTCGAAGCTTTGAAACAGAGATGAAAATAATTTTGAGAGGTATGCTTTCATTGGCAACATAACAACCAAGAGTTCCCAATATCTTCCATACTAAATACATTATAGGCGGTTCCCAAGCAGAATGGTAAAGCTTTTACTCCCCCTCCACAAACAATCACGCTCCAAGGCTTGTCCGAAACAACTGGTGCAGTCCAACTATCAACAATCCTGATATTTGCGATCTTGTTTTTGATCTTTTGATAATAGGACTGGGCATCCCAGTTACCAGCCATTTTCTCATGAATGATGAGCGGAGTCCACTCATCGTGAGAATAACACACCTAGCATGGAAGATACTAATAGCCCCTAGTCGCCACATGAGTGATTCAGGCAAATAAAACATATTATTATTTGAAGGTTTAGAGTTTGGCACATGCAAATTTACTTGGAATGGCAGGTAAATACCGCATATAGGTAGATATGGTGGACACTCATGGAAGAAACTTGGTTCAAGGAATTTGGATGCACAAGCAGTATTCCCGCTTAGTACAGAAATTTAGGCTAGCAAAAGATTCTAAATAGCAAGCACCACATGTTGAAGGATCCATAACAATATAACTTCTATACAAATATACCCAAGCATAACTCATTATGTTGTCTTCCTTGTCCAATTTCAACAAATTTGCTCCGGTTTGGAAATAATTAATGGGGCTCACAATCATAGAAGATGTCCAAGATAGTATATTTATATGTGAAATCTCTCTTCCTTCAATATTCTTTCATGAATTGTTCAAGTGACCAATACAATGTTTGCTAACCTTCAATAAATTTACCACCTCTACTTATTATATGTGAAGTCATTACTCCCCATGGGATAAGCATATGAAACATATATAATTTCAGATTTATGATATTCAAATCATTCAACCATTTACTCATAAGATATGAGTGAAGCACATGAGTAAATGATAAACTACTCCAAAAAGATATAAGTGAAGATCAATGAGTAGTTAAATAATTATTTAGTTATGTGAGGACTCTCTCTCATTTAAGTATTTCAGATATTAGTATTTTATTCAAACATCAAGCAAAACAAAATAGAATGACATTTCAAGGATAGCACTCATCATGTGAAAAAGCAAAAAGTTAGGCTCAACCGATACTAACCGATAATTGTTGAAGAAGAAAGGTGGGATGCCTACCGAGGCATCCCCAAGCTTGGATGCTTGAGACTTCTTGGAATGTTATCCTGGGGTGCCTTGGGCATACCCAAGCTTGAGCTTTTGTATTTCCTTAATTCCTCTCATATCACGGTTTTCCTAAATCTCAAAAACTTCATCCACACAAAACTCAACAAGAACTCGTGAGATAAGTTAGTATAAACCAATGCAAAACCTTATCATTTTCTACTGTAATAAATCACTAAAATTATTATTCAACATTGCGTACTAAATATCTCTGCATATTTAATACTCCTATCCTCAAATAGAATCATTAAACAAGCAAACATATGGAACAATGCAAACATAACAGCAATCTGCCAAAACAGTATAGTCTGTAAAGAATGCACGATTCATCATACTTCCCTAACTCCAAAAATTATGAGAAAAATACTAAACTGTAGAAGATTTATTAGATCTCAATATGCAAAATTTTCAATATTATATAATTCTCTGACTTTTCTAGGGAATTTTTGCAACAGCGGTAAACTTTCTGTTTTGAAACAGCAACATGTATACTTGCAAAATAAGCATGGTAACGGCTATCCTTGACATTTTTATTGAAAATATAGATGCAAAACATTATTCTAAATAACAGCAAGAAAATACTAACAAAATAAAATTATGCTCCAAGCAAAACACATATCATGTGGCGAATAAAAATATAGCTCCAAGTAAAGTTACCGATGAACAAAGACGAAAGAGGGGATGCCTTCCGGGGCATCCCCAAGATTAGGCTCTTGGTTGTCCTTGAATATTACCTTGGGGTGCCATGGGAATCCCCAAGATTAGGCTCTTGCCACTCCTTATTCCATAGTCGATTGAATCTTTACCCAAAACTTGAAAACTTCACAACACAAAACTTAACAGAAAACTCGTAAGCTCCGTTAGTATAAGAAAATAAATCACAACTTAGATACTGTTGTGAACTCATTCTTTATTTATATTGGTGTAATATCTACTGCATTCCAACTTCTGTATGGTTCATACCCTCCGATACTACTCATAGATTCATCAAAATAAGCAAACAACACAAAGAAAACAGAATCTGTCAAAAACAGAACAGTCTGTAGTAATCTGTATTATTCGAATACTTGTGTAACTCCAAAAATTCTGAAATAAATTTGTGGACCTGAGGAATTTTTCTATTAATCATCTTCAAAAATAATCAACCTAAAAGCACTCTCGAGTAAAACATGGCAGCTAATATCGTGAGCGCTAAAGTTTCTGTTTTTTACAGCAAGATCATAAAGACCTCACCCAAGTCTTCCCAAAGGTTCTACTTGGCACAAACACTAATTAAAACATAAAACCACATCTAACCAGAGGCTAGATGAATTATTTATTACTAAACAGGAACAAAAGCAAAGGAACATAAATAAAATTGGGGTGCCTCCCAACAAGCGCTATCGTTTCACACCCCTAGCTAGGCATGATGATTTCAATGATACTCACATAAAAGGATAAGAATTGAAACATAAAGAGAGCATCATGAAGAATATGACTAACACATTTAAGTCTAACCCACTTCCTATGCATAGGGATTTTGCGAGCAAACAACTTATGGGAACAATAATCAACTAGCATAGGAAGGCAAACAAGCATAACTTCAAAATTTTAAGCGCATAGAGAGGAAACGTGATATTATTGCAATTCCTACAAGCATATGTTCCTCCCTCATAATAATTTCAGTAGCATCATGAATGAATTCGACAATATAACCAGCACATAAAACATTCTTTTCATTATCTACTTGCATAGAAAATTTACTACTCTCCACATGAGTCAATTTCTTCTCATGACTAGTAGTGGGAATATCATAAGAGACTCAAATACTATAAATTGTTTCCACATTAAAAGAGTAATGTTCAAAAAAGGGTAATCATAATCATGAAATTTTTTATAAATATAATCATCACTACTTTTTATAGCATAAGTTTCATCACAATAATCATCATAAGTAGCAAGTTTGTTCTCATCATAATCAGTTGAAACCTCTTCCAAGATAGTTGATTCATCACTAAATAAAGTCATGACCTCTCCAATTCCACTTTCATAAATATTATAAGATTCAACACCCTCCAAAATAGTGGGATCATTACTTCCTAAAGTTGACACTCTTCCAAACCCACTTTCATCAATAAAACCATCATAAATAGGAGGCATGATATCATCATAATAAATTTGCACATCAAAACTTGGGAGGCTAAAAATATCATCTTCATTAAACATAGCATCCCCAAGCTTGGGGCAAACATTAATTGCAGCAAATATATTCTCAAACATGTCATTCTCATCAAACATAGCATCCCCAAGCTTGGGCCTTTTCATATCATAAGCATAATCACTCTCATCATTAATAGTATGGATATCACCAATAGTATAGCAATTATCATCATCACAATGAGTAATAGGAGCAACATCATTTGGGAGGGATACCTTTCTACTTTTTCTTCTCCGTCTTCTCTTTTTCTTCTTCACATCACATGTGGGGTTAACCCTCTTTTTTGAACTCCTTATTAATTAGATTGGTTGAATAGAAAGCACTTCCTCGTTACCTGATTCATCATAAGAAATAATAGGAGGATATTGGGAAGTCTCTTCCCTTTCATGAGTATTCCCTTCATCTTCTATTTGTTTTCTTGTCTTTATGTAATTGGCAATATAAGGATTTTCAATGCAATTCAACATAAAATACATAAAAATTTCTTATAGATCAAAATCAAGAAATCTGTCAAGATTAAATTTTGAAATACCCTCAGTTATACGTTTCATTTCTTCATATCCCAAAAGAAGACTAAGCTCTTTATGATGCTCAAGGGTAATCAAGTTATCAAAAATTTTGGACATGATTTGATCATGAAACAAATAGCATTGGAGCTTTAAATGACCATGTTCATTGCAAAGTTCACAAGGATCGTGATAAATATTGAATCTTTCAGCACAATCATCTAGCCTTTCTTGCAACCAATTTGTTTCCAAATACTTACGCCTCTTGCAAAATCTATCTTCCTTATTTGGTGTGTACTTGCAAGCTCTATGTATTCCACAAAAGTTGACATGCTTATAAGAGACATTTTCATCATGCCTAGTGCAATCATCATTAGTACCATGGATATTTAAAGAGTTCATACTAACAACATTGCAATCATGCTCTTCATTCAAAGATTTAGTGCCAAACATTTTATAGACTTCTTCTTCTAGCACTTGAGCACAATTTTCCTTACCATCATTCTCACGAAAGATATTAAAAAGATGAAGTGTATGAGACAAACTCAATTCCATTTTTTTAGTTTTTATTTTATAGACTAAACTAGTGATAAAACAAGAAACAAAAAGATTCGATTGCAAGATATAAAGATATACCTTCAAGCACTCACCTCCCCGGCAACGGCGCTAGAAAAGAGCTTCATGTCTACTACACAACCTTCTTCTTGTAGACGTTGTTGAGCCTCCAAGTCCAGAGGTTTGTAGGACAGTAGCAAATTTCCCTTAAGTGGATGGTGAAAGATCGTGGATGTCGCCTAGAGGGGGGGTGAATAGGCGTTTTAAAATAATTACGGTTTAGGCTTGAACAAATGCGGAATAAACCTAGCGGTTAATTTGTCAAGCACAAAACGTAAAACAACTAGGCTCACCTATGTGCACCAACAACTTATGCTAAGCAATATAAGCAACTATGTGATAGAAAGATATATGACAAAGAACAATATGGCTATCACAAAGTAAAGTGCATAAGTAAAGGGCTCGGGTAAGAGATAACCGAGGCACGCGGAGACGATGATGTATCCCGAAGTTCACACCCTTGCGGATGCTAATCTCCGTTTGGAGCGGTGTGGAGGCACAATGCTCCCCAAGAAGCCACTAGGGCCACCGTAATCTCCTCACGCCCTCGCACAATGCAAGATGTCGTGATTCCACTAAGGGACCCTTGAGGGCGGTCACCGAACCCGTACAAATGGCGACCCTTGGGGGCGGTCACCAAACCCGTACACTTTGGCAACCCTTGGGGGCGGTCACCGGTACCCGTCAAAATGCTCGAGGCGATCTCCACAACTTAATTGGAGACCCCGACGCTTGCCCGGAGCTTTACACCATAATGATTGAGCTCCGAACACCACCAACCGACTAGGGCGCCCAAGCACCCAAGATGAAAAAGCTCAAGGGCAACAAGCACCCAAGAGTAATAAGCTTCTCAACTTGTAACTTCCACGTATCACGTGTAGAACTCAAACCGATGCACAAAATGCAATGGCAAGGGCACACAGAGTGCCCAACTTCTTCTCTCCCAAATCCCACCAAAGCAAATAATGCTAGGGAAGAAAATGAGAGAAAGAAGAACACGAAGAACTCCAAGATCTAGATCCAAGGGGTTCCCCTCACTTAGAGGAGAAAGTGATTGGTGGAAACGTGGATCTAGATCTCCTCTCTCTTTTCCCTCAAAAACTAGCAAGAATCATTGGAGGGATTGAGAGTTAGCAAGCTCGAAGAAGGTCAACAATGGGGAAGAACACGAGCTCAAAGGATAAGGTTCATTGGGGAAGAAGACCCCCTTTTATAGGACCTCCCGAATCCAACCATTATGTGCTCAGGTCGTGCACAAGCGGTACTACCGCTTAGCACGGTTAAAATAGCCCAACGAGAGAGAAAACACGAGTTTTTGGTCCGGAGCGGTACTACCGCTTAGGAGCAACGGTAGTACTTCTCTCGAGCGGTACTACCGCTCAGGAGCCGCGGTAGTACTGCTCTAGAGCGGTACTACCGCTCAGGAGCCGCGGTAGTACCGCTCTGGAGCGGTAGTAAAAAATTACATCCGCTCTAGTCGCGGTAGTACCGCTGCAGCCTTTACCAAACAGCCACAACTTTTGCAAACGGACTCCGAATTCAACGAAACCAGGTTTGTTGGAAAGCTAACGACATGGGCTAACACAATATTGATAGAAATATCAAGAATTAGAAAATGAGAAAAGTCCCATAAGAAAATGGTGAGAACCCTTCATCGGATAAGACCGGTAAAACCTCCAACACCGAAAACATCATAGAAGACGCATGCGAACTCCGTTTTCGATGAACTCAAGCTTGTCATCAAGATGACCATAAGATCTAAAACTCACAAAGATAACCAAACAAGAACCAAGAAACATGATGCAAGGATGCAATGGTTTGAGCTCTCTACTAACGATACAATCAAGCTACCAACTTGAGAGCCCCCCTTGATAGTCCGGCAAACGATCCTATAACTCGGTCTCCCAACTACCACCACAAGACCGGTAAAATAGAAAACCTGTCAAGGGAAAACCTTTGCCTTGCACATGGTCCACTTGAGCTAGCTGAAGACGATCTTGACTCCCTCAATGGACCACCTTTCTTGATTGCGTTGGCTCGATGAAGACTAGATGATTGCTCCCCCATAGTTCACTATGGGTGAGCCACTCTTCGGCACATCTTCACAAGTCCATTGACACCACAATGGATGGCAATATTCAAGCACTTGATCTCTTCGTGATGCTCCACTTGGACTTGCACACGGCAATCTTGATGACGATCACCACTTGATGCCATCCTTTCCATGGGTTGTATGATATCTTCCTCTTGACGCAAGCCCATGGATACGTACCTAACCCCACATACAACTATCACATAGACCATGGGTTAGTACATAAAGTGTAATGGATAATGCTTACCATACCATGGGATCACTTGATCCCTCTCGGTACATCTTCTACGCTTTGTGAGTTGATCATCTTGATTCACTCTTGACTTAGTCTTGATCAACCTTGAATCTTTGCAACTCTCTTCATTTGGATGATGTCTTGAAGGTAAACATGAATGATCACACAACCTTCTTCTTCAAGACATGCTTGCAATAAGCTCAACACTCGCATAACCAATCTTTGGATAATTCCTTAATAGCACCTTGGTCAACTCAAAAACTCCTTGAAACCAACACATGGACTTCAAGAAAAGCCTACGGACAAACCCTTCGAATATAACTCAAGACAACCATTAGTCCATAGAGATTGTCATCAATTACCAAAACCAACATGGGGGCACCACATGTTCTTTCAATCTCCCCCATTTTGGTAATTGATGACAATCACTTTCAAGAGAGTTTATATAAGGAATTATGCATCACCATTCAATGCACAACCAATAATGCATGCGAATGAGATGCAAATGCTAAGGAAACAAAAAACCAAAAGAACTTAACTTCCCACAAAACTCTCTGAAACTTCTCCCCCATTGGCATCGATTGCCAAAATGGGCGAAAATCTAGAAGGCCAATATAAATTGTGGTCCTCCATAAATTGTGTATTTCTCAATAAGAGAGTGGAATGCAATACACATATCCAACTGCCAATACTTGGAGGAAGACAAACTATATTGATGCCCAAAGATTGCAACAGAAAGATATGCCACAAAGACATAACAAAGAGAGACACACGCAATCAGAAGATACCAATTGAAGCAAGCAATCAACGGATATCAATTGAACCAACTAGACCAATGATCCTACATGCCACAAGAATAAAGATATTATGAAAAGCGCAAAGGGGTGTTCTAAAGAAACTAGAGAAGCTCCACGTGATTTGTGCACACATAAGAATTTTTGTATTTGAATACAAAGTGCACAAAATAGGATCATAGCTCCCCCAAAATCAACAAAAACTCACATCCAGTGCAAGTGAGCATTTAGGAAACAAAGCCTAGCGCTTGCAACATGTAAAAGAGGCAACTTAAGAATAGGCTCAACCAAAATGATGTGTGTGAGTCATGGCGAAGCACTTGAGAAGACTAAGATTAGGATGGGCATTAATCATCAACATAGTCTTGAAAGAATGAGGCACACGGTGCAAGGCCTATCATTCCCACACACAACTGGCAAATGGGTTCACAAGCTTACTAATAAGCAAAAGAGAAACCTATGCTTGTGACAACCCGTGGTGAAGATAGACGAGGGGAGGCTCATCAAGACGAGGGATACCAATTAAGATGGCAAAAACCTCGTAAAGATAAGCAAGAGGAAAATAATCTTCACCACACAAGAGTGCAACAAGATGCAACGATAGAGGACACGCACTCAAGGCAAAAGCTTTCACGGAGCCACCAAAGAAATATCATAAGAAAGACAAGGTGGACGTGAAAGAAAAGATATCAACTAGAGATGTAATTTCTCTCAAGTGTATAAGGTTCTATGTAGACGAAATCATGATGATATATATATCTACAAAGAAGGATGTACACCCGAAATAGTTATAACACGAAGGAAAAAGATATCCACAAGGAAGTCATAAATATACCAATAAGCTATTTGCTTGAAAGCATAGCACTTGGCTAGATATGGTATTATTGTATATAAATGAAGTCCAAACACACATCCATCAAAGGCATCACAACTAGCAACAAGAGATCATCGTTGGGATGCTTTGAGAAAGGAAACAAGTATCACAAGATATGAAATGAATATCATGCCAAGATGCAACCTACACAAGGTTGAATGCAAGAGGAGAAAGCATGAATAGATACTTGTTACCGAGATATCATTGGAAGGATGTAGTAGATAACAATTGAAGGTAGATAGTAGTTCATTGATCATCCTTGCTTGACTCCAATATGCACATGGTGACAACACCTTCCTTGTGAGTGAGCCGAGCATCCAATGCATCTCCAAATGTTCCTAGAAGAACAACACAAACTAAACGGTACCCAAACTCATCGGGACCAAATAGTTAGAAACACCAATACATAGGACAAACTCCACATAAATATGTGCATATAGATATGAAAATGAATTTCATGCACATGTCATCCAAATTGAGACTAGGTGGAGTTTCCCCTATATATTGAGTCAACGAAAGAAAGCATGCCAAATAGAATACATGAAGTAAATATGCATGCTCAAAACTTTCAAGAACCGATACCAAAAGACAAGAAATGCCAAGTGAAAAGGATACCAAATGGAGAAATCATCACTTGGAAGATATCATTAAAGATACATCAAGGAATGAGATATCCATTGATACACACTAAATTAAAGATGTCAAACTCCCAAAGAGAGGATGGTTCCAAACAAACCAAGCTCCCAACAAAGTTTCATGATGGCACAAGGTACCAAAAGAAAACGGCTTGCCTTCCACCAACACACACTTGATAAGGATCACAAGAAGAGTGTTCTAAAGAAAATAGGATAGCTCCCCCACGAGTTGTGCATTATAAAGAATTTCCTTTTGAATACAAAATGCACAAGGTGGGATCACCACTTTCACTATATCTAGAAAACACTAGACAAGAACAAGAAATTAACAAGATCCACAAGTGGTATGGAAGACAACGGGAGTTGACACAAACCTTGGCAAGAGAAAAGGCAAATAAAAACAAAAGCCAATGTAAAGATGATCAATTAAATTCTACCACACATAAGTGATTACCAATTGTCAAAAGACAAGAAGTATTTGGAAATAATTCCCGGTGGTAGATAGCAAGGATATCCGACATCATCTTCACTCCAAACAAAAAGAAAATTGCAACTTGTAGAGCTAACATGCCACCTAGGAACAAGATAATTTACAATATCAATTATAGGTGACAATATCTCAAATGTACACATTTTCTAGGCTTGTAATATGCACATAGCATATTACTCCCCCATAATGTGATACCAATGAAGAGAACTTAACAAGAGGCAATAAGAGGATCCAACACGAGATAATCAATGGAATTTTTAGAATTTGAATTTCTCATGAGAGATATACCACCTAGCGACTAGATAATCTTGAAATATCAATACTAGATGGTATTACTCATGTGCACACATTTATAGGATTGTGAGGTGCACAAAGCACACCACTCCCCCATAATGGATATTCCATTAATCTCTCACAAGAGCCAACTAATAAATAAACAAGATGCACTAAGGCTCAACGAACGACACACAAGTACATGATGTGCAAACCAACATAAACAAAGGCAATTTGGAGACACATCATATACAAACACATGCAAGGAACAAAACCAAAACATGCAAAGGGGCAAGTAACTTTCAATGTAAACAATTTAAGTACAAGTTACCGCAAGGAGGCACATTGGATATAAGATAGAAACTTGACAACCCAATTGACTTCGCTTGAGACAACAAGAAAGATGAAGTCCCCTTAATTCTTCATAATGTAGCCAAGTCTCCAATGACCTCCAACAACACCTATTGATCAAGTTTGGGCTTGTTGGTCCCCAACCAAGTTGGGTCCTAAGAGGTTAGTCACAATAGGTTTGGCTACCCAAATGGTTCTTTGCTTGACACCACTTTGAGTACCAACAAACTTGGAAAACACATTGCCAACCTTATCCTTACCAAGAGAATAGATATCATCCATAATAATTGGGTTGGATAAGTTACCACTAGTGCATGAAGAAGCAACATGACCTTTCTCACGGCATAAGTAGCAACGTCTACTATTCACTTTTTTCTCACTTGATTTCTCAATTTGAGAAGCATTAACTTGAGTCTTCTTGGGAAGAGGCCTTTCTTGAACTTGATGTTGAGCATGAGATTGAACTTGTGCCCTCTTCCCTTGTTGCTTGACACTAATGGCCTTCTTCTTCAATGGGCAAGATCTAACATGATGCCCTTCGACTTTGCACTTGAAGCAAACAATCTTGGCCGAATTCTTGACTTGTTCTTGGCCCTTCTTCTTGTTCAACTTGGACTTCTTCTTCTTGTTGGAGTTGAATCCAAGTCCACCTTTGTCATTGGGGGATTTTTGCACACTCAATATATTGTTGAGTGTGGCCTTCCCTTCATGACACTTTTCCAAGTCTTTCTTCAAAGAAGTGGCTTGGGCCTTGAGCTCTTTGATTTCCTCTACATGGTTAGTCTCAACACAAGTACTAGAGGAAGTATAAGCTTCATCGTTAGAGCAACAAGACAAGGAAAGCAATTCATCACAAGATGTACCAACATTGTGAGTAGATGAATTACAAGGACTAGCACATGGCAATATACTATTTTGACTAGAAGTAGTGCTAGTATCCACATGAGGCTCACTAGATGTTACCTTAGCAATCATGGCCTCATGAGCTATCTTTAGCACACTATGGGATACTAGAAGATCATCATGAGAGCTTGAGAGCTTTTCATGACTTTCTTCCAATTTCCCATAATTGCAAGATAGCACCTCAAGTTGAGCCCGTAGCTCAACATTCTCCTTCAAAATGGATGCTTCACAAGTAATAGAATTAGTAGCACAAGCATCATCATTAACAACAAGAGGAGAAGGCAACTTGGCAAGCTCTTTTAAATAAGAAGCTTCAAGTTGAGCATGAGACTCGGTGAGTTTGACGAGCTCACCCTTGATGACCCTTGAGCCATTTTCGAGGTGCTCAAAATCCTCAAGGAGTCTAGCATGAGCAACTTCAAGCTTAGCATTTTTAGTTTCAAAAACATTGGCCACCTCAAGAGCTCTATCAGTAGATTCCTTCACTCTAGACAATTCTAGAGCAAAAGTCTCCTCAAGAGATTCCTTGGTGGTTTGTTCATGTTGAAGAGCTTGACATAGCTCCGCGATCTCATTTGTGTAATCACGCCCATGAGATTCCATTTTCTCAATGGTGACCTCATGCTCCTCGAGATGAGATTCCAACTGCTCAATATATTTCTTGCCCTCAATGGCAATGGACATAAATTCCATGAAGTTGGAACGAGCAATTTTATTTTTATGAAGAGCTTTAAAAATCATCTCCCCCTTAGTTTTTAAGGAGGCCACATTATCATTCTCTTCATCATTATCCTCATCATCATTAGCATCAACATCATCATCAAGAGACATATTGGGGTACAAAGTAGGAGATACCTTTGATGCCTTAGCAATAAGGCAAAAAGCAATAGATGATGATGTAGGATCCCTTGAGGCACCATTAAACACCACATCTTGTTCCATGGAGTGTTCGGTTTCCTCTACATTGTTAGCACAATAATTCGAGGAAATAGATGCATTTTATCATGGCAACAAGACATAGCAAGCATATCATCATGCAATTTAGTCAAGCAATTTCTACATGATATGCATGGACTATCAACACAAGCATGTGAAACATTTGGAGTGCTCGAAGTGTTAAAGCCCAAAGAAGGATCATTGCAATAATATAGTGATGAAGGATCATCCATAGTAAGCACACTATGATCATTGCAATGACCAACACTACTCACCATATCATTTCCTTGTGGCAAACCACATGTAGGTGAAGTAGAAGAAGTTGAGAAGACTATACGACCGGAGGTGGAGGGAGAACAATCATCGCCACAAATATTGGACACACCATATTTATCTTGAAGCTTTGTCCATAACTCATGAGCATCCCGGAACGGCATGAGTTCAAATATAACTACATTGCTCAAAGCATCAAAAAGCACATTAGAAGCTTGAGCATTGAGATAAGAGTTTTTCTCATCCTATAAAGATAATCTTTGGGGATCCTTTGGAGGAGAAAAACCCATATCTACAATTCGCTCTAAATTTGGGTCCATGACCCTAAAGAGATTAAGCATGCAAATTACCCAAACATCAAAATTTGTGCCATCGAAACTAAGAGTGTCAGAGAATCCTAATCCTCTAGTCGACATCTTTACTCTCTAGGCGGTAAAGCCTAATAAAGAGAGACGAGGCTCTGATACCAATTGAAAGATCGTGGATGTCGCCTAGAGGGGGGGGGGTGAATAGGCGTTTTAAAATAATTACAGTTTAGGCTTGAACAAATGCGGAATAAACCTAGCGGTTAATTTTTCAAGCCCAAAACCTAAAACAACTAGGCTCACCTATGTGCACCAACAACTTATGCTAAGCAATATAAGCAACTATGTGATAGCAAGATATATGACAAAGAACAATATGGCTATCACAAAGTAAACTGCATAAGTAAAGGGCTCGGGTAAGAGATAACCGAGGCACGCGGAGACGACAATGTATCCCGAAGTTCACACCCTTGCGGATGCTAATCTCCGTTTGGAGCGGTGGGGAGGCACAATGCTCCCCAAGAAGCCACTAGGGCCACCGTAATCTCCTCACACCCTCGCACAATGCAAGATGTTGTGATTCCACTAAGGGACCCTTGAGGGCGGTCACCGAACCCGTACAAATGGCGACCCTTGGGGGCGGTCACCGAACCCGTACACTTTGGCAACCCTTGGGAGCGGTCACCAGTACCCGTCAAAATGCTCGGGGAGATCTCCACAACCTAATTGGACACCCTGACGCTCGCCCGGAGCTTTACACCACAATGATTGGGCTCCGAATACCACCAACCGACTAGGGCGCCCAAGCACCCAAGATGAACAAGCTCAAGGGCACCAAGCACCCAAGAGTAATAAGCTTCTCAACTTGTAACTTCCACGTATCACGTGTAGAACTCAAATCGATGCACAAAATGCAATGGCAAGGGCACATGGAGTGCCCAAGTCCTTCTCTCCCAAATCCCACCAAAGCAACTAATGCTAGGGAAGAAAATGAGAGAAATAAGAACACGAAGAACTCCAAGATCTAGATACAAGGGGTTCCCCTCACTTAGAGGAGAAAGTGATTGGTGGAAACGTGGATCTAGATCTCCTCTCTCTTTTCCCTCAAAAACTAGCAAGAATCCATGGAGGGATTGAGAGTTAGCAAGCTCGGAGAAGGTCAACAATGGGGGAAGAACACGAGCTCAAAGGGATTAGGTTCATTGGAGAAGAAGACCCCCTTTTATAGGATCTCCCGAATCCAACCGTTATGTGCTCAGGTCATGCACAAGCGGTACTACCGCTTGGAGGAGCGGTACTACCGCTTAGCACGGTCAAAACAGCCCAAACGAGAGAGAAAACACGAGATTTCGGTCTGGGGCGGTACTACCGCTTAGGATCCACGGTAATACTGCTCTAGAGCAGTACTACCGCTCAGGAGCAGCGGTACTACCGCTCTGGAGTGGTAGTAAAAAATTACATCCGCTCTAGTCGCGGTAGTACCGCTGCAGCCTTTACCAAAACAGCCATAACTTTTTCAAACGGACTCCGAATTCAACGAAACCAAGTTTGTTGGAAAGCTAACGACATGGGCTAACACAATATTGATAGAAATATCAAGAATAAGCAAATGAGAAAAGTCCCATAAGAAAATGGTGAGAACCCTTCATCGGATAAGACCGGTAAAACCTCCAACGCCGAAAACATCATAGAAGACGCATGCGAACTCCATTTTCGATGAACTCAAGCTTGTCATCAAGATGACCATAAGCTCTAAAACTCACAAAGATAACCAAATAAGAACCAATAAACATGATGCAAGGATGAAATGGTTTGAGCTCTCTACTAACGATACGATCAAGCTACCAACTTGAGAGCCCCCTGAGGGAGTCCTGGACTAGGGGGTGTCCGGATAGCCGGATCACCATCATCGGCCGAACTATCATCGGCCGGACTATCATCATCGACCGGACTCCAAGACTATGAAGATAAAAGATTGAAGACTTCGTCTCGTGTCCGGATGGGACTTTCCTTGGCGTGGAAGGCAAGCTTGGCGATACGGATATGTAGATCTCCTACCATTGTAACCGACTCTATGTAACCCTAGCCCTCTCCGGTGTCTATATAAACCAGATGGCTCTAGTCCGTAGGACACAACAACAACAACAACCATTACAATCATACCATAGGCTAGCTTCTAGGGTTTAGCCTCCTTGATCTCGTGGTAGATCCACTCTTGTAACATCCACAATATCAATATCAATCAAGCAGGACGTAGGGTTTTACCTCCATCAAGAGGGCCCGAACCTGGGTAAAACATCGTGTCCCTTGTCTCCTGTTACCATCCCCCTAGACGGACAGTTCGGGACCCCCTACCCGAGATCCGCCGGTTTTGACACCGACATTGGTGCTTTCATTGAGAGTTCCTCTGTATCGTCACCGATAGGCTTGATGGCCTCTTCAATCAACAACGACGCAGTCTTGGGCGAGACTTTTCTTCCCGGACAGATTTTCGTATTCGGCGGCTTTGCACTGCGGGCCAATTTTTCTGGCCATCTAGAGCAGATCGAAAGCTACGCCCCTGGCTGTCAGGTCAGGTTTGGAAGCCTAAACTTCACGGCCGATATCCGCGGGGACTTGATCTTTGATGGATCAGAGCCACAGTCGAGCGTGTCGTGCTGTCACGATGGGCACGACCTAACTCTGCCGCCGGACAGCACCTTGGAGGCCGCACACGAATCCGCTCTGACCCATAGTCCGGAGCCGATCGCACAGATCGAGGACGGGTGGCTGGACACTGCCTCGGGAGCTGCAACTTCTACGGAGATGGAGCCGAACACTGACCTTGTCCCGCATAAAGCTCATGACTCCGAGGTGCCGGACTCCCTGCCGGACTCCAAACCTCCTGCGCCCCTGCCAATCGAATCCGATTGGGAGCCGATCATGGAGTTCACCACTGCGGACATCTTTCAGCACTCACCCTTCGGCGACATCTTAAATTCGCTGAAGCACCTCTCGCTATCCGGAGAACCCTGGCCGGACCACGGCCAGGATGGTTGGGACGCGGACAACGAAGAAATTCAAAACCCACCCACCACCCACTTCGTAGCCACCGTCGACGATCTAACCGACATACTCGACTACGACTCTGAAGACATCGACGGTATGGACGACGATGCCGGAGACTATCAAGAACCAGCGCCTACAGGACATTGGAAGACCACCTCGTCATACGACATATACATGGTGGACACCCCAAAAGATGGGGACGGCGAAGAAGCAGCGGAGGCAGATTCCTTAAAGAAACAGCCCAAGCGCCGACGTCAGCGGCGCCGCTCTAAATCCCGCCACAGCAAGAATGGAGATTCCGGCACAGGAGATAATAACACCCCAGAAAGTGCCGAAGATAACCCCCTCCAGCAAGATTCAGCGCAGGAGGAGGCAGAAGCAAGCCCTCATGAGAGGACGGCAGACGAAGAGGTCGAGGATGATAATTACATACCTCCCTCCGGAGACGAGGCAAGCCTCGACGACGACGAATTCGTCGTGCCTGAGGATCCCGTCGAACAAGAGCGTTTCAGACGCAGGCTAATGGCCACAGCAAATAGTCTAAAGAAAAAGCAGCAACAGCTTCAAGCTGATCAAGACCTGCTGGCCGACAGATGGACCGAGGTCCTCGCGGCCGAAGAGTATGAACTCGAACGCCCCTCCAAAAGTTACCCAAAACGCAAGTTGCTCCCCCGACTAGAGGAGGAAGCATACAAACCTGCATCACCAGCGCACAATACGGCAGACCGACCACCTCGTGGCCGCGACAGAGAGGCATGTAAGCCCTCCACCAAAACCGTACCCCGGCACCGCTCAAAAAGCATGAAGCCACGGGGGAACGCGCCGGACTTGCGGGATATATTGGAGGACAAGGCAAGACAATCCAGATCTATCTATGGATCACGTGGGCGCCCCAAGACCCACGAATACCGTCGCCGGATACAACTACTCCGGCCGGGCCGAACACAGCAGACAACGCTCTCTTGAGCTACGTCGCGATATTGCTCAATACAGAGGCGCCGCACACCCACTATGCTTCACTGACGAAGTAATGGATCATCAAATCCCTGAAGGGTTTAAACCCGTTAACATCGAATCCTACGATGGCACAACAGACCCCGCGGTTTGGATTGAGGATTATCTCCTTCATATACATATGGCCCGCGGCGACGATCTTCACGCCATCAAATATCTCCCGCTCAAGCTTAAAGGACCAGCTCGGCATTGGCTTAACAGCCTGCCCGCAGAGTCAATTGGATGCTGGGAAGACCTGGAAGCCGCATTCCTCGACAACTTCCAGGGCACGTATGTGCGACCACCGGACGCAGATGACCTAAGCCACATAATCCAGCAGCCAGACGAATCGGCCAGGCAATTCTGGACACGGTTCTTAACAAAGAAAAATCAAATCGTCGACTGTCCGGATGCAGAGGCCCTCGCTGCCTTCAAACATAACATCCGCGACGAGTGGCTGGCCCGGCACCTAGGACAGGAAAAGCCGAAATCCATGGCAGCCCTCACATCACTCATGACCCGCTTCTGTGCGGGAGAGGATAGCTGGCTAGCTCGCAGCAACAACCTCAGCAAAAATGCTGGCAGTCCGGATACCAAGGACCGCAATGGCAGGTCGCGTCGAAACAAAAACAAACGCCGCATTAACGGCGACAGCAATGAGGATACGGCAGTCAACGCCGGATTCCGAGGCTCCAAGCCCGGTCAACGGAAGAAGCCATTCAAAAGAACCACTCCGGGCCCGTCCAATTTGGACCGAATACTCGACCGCTCTTGTCAAATACATGGAACCCCCGAAAAGCCAGCTAACCACACCAACAGAGATTGTTGGGTATTCAAGCAGGCAGGCAAATTAATTGCCGAAAACAATGACAAGGGGCTACACAGCGATGACGAGGAAGAGACCCGGCCGCCGAACAACAGAGGACAAAAGGGATTCCCCCCTCAAGTTCGGACGGTAAACATGATATACGCAACGCATATACCCAAGAGGGAGCGGAAGCGTGCACTAAGGGACGTATACGCGATGGAGCCAGTCGCCCCAAAATTCAACCCATGGTCATCTTGCCCGATCACTTTCGATTGAAGAGACCATCCGACCAGTATCCGCCATGGCGGATTCGCCGCATTGGTTTTAGACCCAATCGTCGATGGATTTCACCTCACGAGAGTCCTGATGGACGGCGGCAGTAGCCTGAACCTGCTTTATCAGGATACAGTGCGCAAGATGGGCATAGACCCTTCAAGGATTAAACCTACAAAGACGACCTTCAAAGGCGTCATACCAGGTGTCGTGGCCAATTGTACAGGCTCAGTCACACTGGAAGTCGTCTTCGGATCCGCGGATAATTTCCGAAGCGAGGAGTTAATCTTCGACATAGTCCCGTTCCGCAGTGGCTATCACGCTCTGCTCGGACGAACCGCGTTCGCAAAATTCAACGCGGTGCCGCGTTATGCATACCTTAAGCTCAAGATGCCAGGCCCTCGTGGAGTCATCACGGTCAATGGAAACACGAAACGCTCCCTCCGAACGGAGGAACATACAGCGGCTCTCGCGGCAGAAGTACAGAGCATTCTTTTAAGGCAATTCCCGAGTCCGGCCGTTAAACGACCGGACACGGCCAAACGCGCCCAGAGCAACATCAACCAAGACCACCTGGCACGTTCCAAGCACGCGTAGCAATGCGGCCCCAACCCCAGCCCTCGCACAAATTGCAAGACAAACTCTCCGCGTACATAATTACGCCCTGGAGATACCATGGGCATAGGGGGAGAGGCACGACCACAACAGACCCAGGGTGCGGTTCGACCACGCCAGGGGCTCCCAAGTGTGTTGCTCTTTTTATCTTTTATTTTTCTCTTTTTTTATATATAGGACTCTGTCCGGCGGCGAACCTGCCGAACTCATGATGCAACAGCCAGGGAGGGACAAAGGCTGCGACGAACACTCAGGTGGTCTCCATTACGAGCATTAAATTTGTTAAATACACCATTCCGCAGCCTACCCCTGGAGGGAGACGCCTTTAATTCGTCCAATCCCTTGCTTTCCGCACTATTTGTATCATTCCGCACTCATAGCAGATCTTCTTGAATAAATAATGCAGCACTTTTTGCCCATAATTGTGTTACTTTATATATATATATATGTGTGTGTGTGTGTGTGTTCATTTACGACATGTTGCATCCGTATATTTTGGTACGGCCGAACACACCAGGGGCTTATGTTCCCTGCATCATGGTGTGATAAGTCCGAACACTTTCACAAGTGCGGCACCCCGAACTTATAGCATTATATGAATCGGCTCCGAATCATGTCTTGGGTCAATAGTTGGGTTTGCCCGGCTCCCATGTTTGGCACCTTACGTTCCGTTCTATCGGCTAAGGTAGCACTGGGAGAACCACTGCGATTGCGCCCCGGTTGAGCCGGGTTAACGCCTCAGTGGAGAAAGCTAAAACTGACTGTCATGATAAGGCGAGAGACTGGTCGCTGTTCGAGAGGTCCCTTCGAGTCCCGAAAGACTCATGCCGCTTCGAGCGAAGAACCGGATAATGTCTGGCCAAGGCGTGGATAGCGCCCCGAACTCGGTCTTCTGAATACTAGGGGCTTCGCCGAAATTTAAAATTATAGAATTCTATGGCTAAGTGAGAGTGTTCAAGCACTATAAGTCCGGTTGCCTTGTTCGTTGTGTTGAGCGCCTCCCTAGATGGACCCAAAAATGGGAACAAGAGTGCTCAAGTTTATCCCGAACACCCCAACACTCGCGGCATGGGGCCTGAAGCCGACGACTTGCCATCTCTCAGATTTAATAAACGGCCGCACAGAAGGTAATATTTTAAATTAACAAGCGTTGCTTAGTGCATATGAACAAAGTTTTCAGCGCACAGGATAACACATTGCGAATTTACTCAATAATTACATCCCTGGGGCACTCATCCGCAATCTTGCGGGCACCCTTCAGGACAGTCTTATAGTATATCTCGGGCGTACAATATTCCTTGCCCGCTGGTGGCGCGTCAGTGATTAGCTTCTCCGCATCCAGCTTGCCCCAATGCACCTTTGCGCGGGCAAGGGCCCGACGAGCACCTTCAATACAGGCGGAGCGCTTGATAACCTCCACCCAGGGGCACCCATCCACCAACCGCCGCACGAGGCTGAAGTAGCTCCCAGGCATGGCCTCTCCAGGCCACAGCCGGACTATGAGGCCCTTCATGGCCTGCTCGGCTACCTTGTGGAGCTCGACCAGCTGCTTCAGCTGGTCGCTAGGGGGCACCGGATGGCCGGCCTCAGCGTACTGAGACCAGAAGACCTTCTCCGTTGAGCTCCCCTCCTCGGCTCGGTAGAATGCGGCGGCATCAGACACGCTGCGAGGCAGATCTGCAAACGCCCCTGGAGAGCTCCGAATTCGGGTAAGTAACACGTAATTTACATTCACATGCTTGCTTTGCATGAAAAATGCCTTACCCGCCGCTATCTTCTTCACCGACTCAATCTCCTGAAGGGACTTATGGGCCTCGGCCTTGGCGGCTTTGGCACTTTCGAGAGCCGAGGCAAGCTCGGACTCTCGAGTCTTTGAGTCATGCTCCAAACTCTCATGCTTTTTCATGAGAGCCTGGAGCTCTTGCCGAACCGCCGCCACCCGCGCCTCCTGCTTTTCTCGCTCTGCCCGTTCCGCGGCCGCACTGCGTTCGGCCGCGGACACGGCCTCCTTCAGGGTTGCCACCTCGCTCGTGGCCCCTGCAGTACCCATGTTATCCTTGTTATTTTTTGTCGCAACCTAAATCCTTTTATGTAAGGTACAAGTTCAAAGTGGTGTTACTCACCTTCTTTGTCCTGGAGTTGCTTCTTGGCACGGCCGAGCTCTTGCTCGGACCGCTCGAGCTCCTGCTTCAAAGCACCGACCTCCGCAGTCATTGCGGCAGAGGTCAGCAGCGCAGCCTGCAACCCATATTGACATATATTTTTAGCAACCCTGCGTATATCTTTTTTTTTCAGATCCTCAGTCCGGCTTTTCTTTCCGAACACCGAACCGAGCATCAGGGGCTACTGTCTATGCGGTATTACATTGCATATTTTTAACTTCTTACCTCAAAGCCTGATAGAAGGCTACTGCAGGCTTCGGTCAGCCCGCCCTTGGCGAGCTGTACCTTCTGAATCACCGCACTCATAATAGTGCGGTGTTCTTCCTCGATGGAAGCGCTCTAGAGCGCCTCCAACAAATTGTCCGGCGCCTCCAGTTGGACGGAAGCCGCCGGCGTCACGGTCTTGCCCTTCTTGTGAAGGGGCCGCCGGCCGGACTCCGGAACCACTGCGGGTTCCGACGTGGAGTTCGGCGCAAAGTCCGGGAGGTCGCCTTGTGGCGCCTCCGGAGCCTCCCCCTGATGAGTCCCTTCTGGGGATCCCACCTCGGCGTCCTCGGTGTCGCGAGGGGTGGAGGCGGTCGGGATGGAGTCTACATCCGACGGAGCCAACGACCCACTCGATGAAGTGGGGAGATCATCATTGGCCGGACTACAGGCAACATACGGCATTAGAATGACACTATGTGACACAAAAGAGAAATTATAAATCATTCAGGAATCCGGATACTTACGATCTCGCCGGAGGCCTGGCCCTTGAAGGCCATTCTTCCTCGCCAACGTTGATGTTGGCGGAGCTGTCGAGGGGAATAGTCCTTCCCCTCTTGGACCCTTCGGCCTCCCCTGTTGGGGAAGCCTTCCTCTTCCTCTCTCCCTCCTCTGGGAGAGAGTCCTCTTTCTCCTCCTCATTTTCGGGGGAGGAGTCCGCCTCGGAGTCGTCAGACACCTGAAAACGGGAACTCTTTCGAGTACCCGTGGCCTTCTTCTCCGGCACCACGTGCGGTGCCGGAATCAGCAGCCCCGCTAGACGGGCGTCTACTGGGTTTTCTAGCATAGGAGCCGGGCAGATGATCTGCTCTGCCTTCCCCATCCAGTCCTGTCAAAGGAAAAGGGGAAATTGAAACCCGCATAGAGTCAAACTATGAATAACAAGTGTCCCGTAAAGGGGTAGAATCACTTACCTCATCAGCTTGGTGCTGCGAGCGAAATCCGTGATCTTCGGTGGCGGACGCGGGGGCTTCGGCGCCCTTGAAGAGCACTTTCCAGGCATCTTCGTACCTAGTGTCGAAGAGCCTGCTCAAGGTCTGGTGCTGTGCCGGATCGTACTCCCACAATTTAAATGCCCGTTCTTGGCACGGGAGAATCCGGCGGATGAGCATGACCTGGACCACGTTGACAAGCTTGAGCTTCTTGTTTACTAGCCTCTGGATACAGGCTTGGAGTCCGGTCAGCTCCTCCGAATCACCCCAGGTCAGGCCGCCCTCCTTCCAAGAGGAGAGCCGCGTGGGGATCCCAGATCTGAACTAGGGGGCCGCTGCCCATCTAGGTTCGCGCGGCTCGGTGATGTAGAACCACCCCGATTGCCATCCCTTGATGGTTTCCACGAAGGCACCCTCGAGCCAGAGGATGTTGGATATCTTACCCAACATGGCGCCTCCGCACTCCGCCTGAGTGCCCTTCACCACCTTCGGCTTGACGTTGAAGGTCTTGAGCCACAAGCCGAAGTGAGCCTGGATGCAGAGGAAGGCCTCGCACACGACGATAAACACCGAGATGTTGAGGATGAAGTTTGGCGCCAGATCGTGGAAATCCAGGCCGTAATAGTACATGAGTCCCCGGACAAAGGGATGCAATGGGAAGCCCAGTCCGCGGAGGAAGTGGGGAAGGAATACTACCCTCTCATGGGGCCTGGGGGTGGGGATGAGCTGCCCCTCGTCGGGCAGCCGGTGCGTGATGTCGCCGGACAGATAGCCGGCGCTGCGCAGTCTTTCGATGTGCTCCTCCATAACGGAGGAGGTCATCCACTTGCCTCCCGCTCCAGACATGGCTGGGGAAGGTTGAGGCGAGATGTGCGGGCTTGGGCGCTGGAGCTCGAGTGCACGGAGATGGATAAGCAAAGGAGGAAGAAGGCGCTGGTGAAAGGGTGGATCCTAATCCCCTTATATATGGGCGGGCAAAGTCTATGTGTCCCCCACCTGCCTGGTAAAACTCGCTTATCTCCCAAGCGTCACCATCAGTGGCGCGGTTGGGTTACCCACGTCCGTATTGATGCGAATCCCGGAATAAGGGGGAACACAATCTCTGCTTCGACAAGACGTGCCAAGGAAACCGCTTCGCTAAATGCGCTGAGGTGGTAAAGTAAAAAATGATTCAAATGATGGCTTGGTAGTGGTGTGACGTCATGCCGCAAAAAACGTCAGTAGATTGAACTTGTGTATATATATTATTCTCTCTACGGTGGAAATGTGGAATTTATTTTGCAGAGCCGGACACTATCCTGGTGTTCACAATCTTCTACGAATTATTAGGAGGAGGAACCCGCCTTGCAATGTCGAACAATATGCGCGCCGGACTCATCGTCATTGAAGCCTGGTTCAGGGGCTACTGAGGGAGTCCTGGACTAGGGGGTATCCGGATAGCCGGATCACCATCATCAGCCGAACTATCATCGGTCGGACTATCATCATCGACCGGATCCAAGACTATGAAGATACAAGATTGAAGACTTTGTCCCGTGTCCGGATGGGACTTTCCTTGGCGTGGAAGGCAAGCTTGGTGATACGGATATGTAGATCTCCTACCATTGTAACCGACTCTATGTAACCCTAGCCCTCTCCGGTGTCTATATAAACCGGATGGCTCTAGTCCATAGGACACAACAACAACAACAACAACCATTACAATCATACCATAGGCTAGCTTCTAGGGTTTATCCTCCTTGATCTCGTGGTAGATCCACTCTTGTAACATCCACAATATCAATATCAATCAAGCAGGATTTAGGGTTTTACCTCCATCAAGAGGGACCGAACCTGGGTAAAACATCGTGTCCCTTGTCTCCTATTACCATCCGCCTAGACGCACAGTTCGGGACCCCCTACCCGAGATCCGCCGGTTTTGACACCGACAACCCCCTTGATAGTACGGCAAATGATCCTATAACTCGGTCTCCCAACTACCACCACAAGACTGGTAAAATAGAAAACCTGTCAAGGGAAAACCTTTTCCTTGCACATGGTCCACTTGAGCTAGATGAAGACGATCTTGACTCCCTCAATGGACCACCTTTCTTGATTGCGTTGGCTCGATGAAGACTAGATGATTGCTCCCCCATAGTTCACTATGGGTGAGCCACTCTTCGGCACATCTTCACAAGTCCATTGACACCACAATGGATGGCAAGATTCAAGCACTTGATCTCTTCGTGATGCTCCACTTGAACTTGCACACGGCAATCTTGATGACGATCACCACTTGATGTCATCCTTTCCATGGGTTGTATGATATCTTCCTCTTGACGCAAGCCTATGGATACGTACCTAACCCCACATACAACTATCACATAGACCATGGGTTTGTACATAAAGTGTAATGGATAATGCTTACCATACCATGGGATCACTTGATCCCTCTCGGTACATCTTCTACGCTTTGTGAGTTGATCAACTTGTTCACTCTTGACTTAGTCTTGATCAACCTTGAATCTTTGCAACTGTCTTCATTTGGATGATGTCTTGAAGGTAAACATGAATGATGACACAACCTTCTTCTTCAAGACATGCTTGCAATAAGCTCAACACTTGCATGACCAATCTTTGGATAATTCCTTAATAGCACCTTGGTCAACTCAAAAACTCCTTGAAACCAACACATGGACTTCAAGAAAAGCCTATGAACAAATCCTTCAAATACAACTCAAGACAACCATTAGTCCATAGAGATTGTCATCAATTACCAAAACCAAACATGGGGGCACCGCATGTTCTTTCAGATGGCCTAAGGTTTATCAATCCGTGGGAGGCATAGGATGAAGATGGTCTCTCTCAAATAACACTGCAACCTAACAAAGAGTCTCTTGTGTCCCCAACACACCCAATACAATGGTAAATTGTATAGGTGCACTAGTTCGGCAAAGAGATGGTGATACAAGTGCAATATGGATGGAAGATAAAGGTATTTGTAATCTGAAATTATAAAAACAGCAAGGTAACAAGTGGTAAAAGTGAGCATAAATGGTATTGCAATGCTAGGAAACAAGGCCTAAGGTTCATACTTTCACTAGTGCCAGTTCTCTCAACAATAAAAACATAACTGGATCATATAATTATCCCTAAACATGCAAGAAAGAGTCACTCCAAAGTCACTAATAGCGGAGAACAAACAAAGATATTATTGTAGGGTATGAAACCACCTACAAGTTATTTCTGATCGATCTATTCAAGAGTCCGTAGTAAAATAACACAAAGCTATTCTTTCCGTTCGATCTATCATAGAGTTCGAACTAGAATAACACCTTAAGACACAAATCAACCAAAACCCTAATGTCACCTAGATACTCCAATGTCACCTCAAGTATCCGTGGGCATGATTATACAATATGCATCACACAATCTTAGATTCATCTATTCAACCAACACAAAGTACTTCAAAGAGTTCCCCAAAGTTTCTACCGAAGAGTCAAGACGAAAACGTGTGCCAATCCCTATGCATAAGTTCGCAAGGTCACTGAACCCACAAGTTGATCACCAAAACATACAT
Source organism: Triticum aestivum (assembly GCF_018294505.1). NCBI lineage: Eukaryota > Viridiplantae > Streptophyta > Magnoliopsida > Poales > Poaceae > Triticum > Triticum aestivum. The sequence continues at coordinate 97,145,358 of NC_057810.1, forward strand.
CAAGTAGATCACATGAATATCCAATTAATTGTCACCACAGATAAGCACATGCAAGATATACATCAAGTGTTCTAAAATCCTTAAAGACTCAATCTGATAAGATAACTTCAAAGGGAAAACTCAATCCATTACAAGAGAGTAGAGGGGGAGAAACATCATAAGATCCAACTATAATAGAAAAGCTCGCGGTACATCAAGATCGTGCCAAATCAAGAACACGGGAGAGAGAGATCAAACACATAGCTACTGGTACATACCCTCAGCCCCGAGGGTGAACTACTCCCTCCTCGTCATGGAGAGCGCCGGGATGATGAAGATGGCCAACGGTGAGGGATCCCCCCTCCGGCAGGATGCCGGAACAGGGTCCTAATTGGTTTTTGGTGGCTATAGAGGCTTGCGGTGGTGGAATTCCCGATCTATTGTGTTGCTCGATGTTTTCAATGTATATATATATATATATATATATACATATATATATATATATGCGAAGGAAGTCGGTAAGGGGATCCACGAGGGTGGGGGCGCACCCCTGACCCTCGTGGCCACCTCGAAGCTTCCCTGACGTCTACTCCAAGTCTCCTTTATTGCTTCCGTTCGAAAAATAACTCTCCCGAAGGTTTCATTCCGTTTGGATTCCGTTTGATATTCCTTTTCTGCGGAACAATGGAATAGGCAAAAAACAGCTACTTGGACTGGCCTCCGGTTAATAGGTTAGTCCCAAAAATAATATAAAAGTGTATAATAAAGCCCATTAAACATCCAAAACAGATAATATAATAGCATGAATACTTCATAAATTATAGATACGTTGGAGACGTATCCTGTACACACACACTTCGTCTTCCTCCAAAAAAATCATCACGTAGCTCAAACCCGTGTTTTTGTTCGTTCTGCTGCCATTTTCGATCTCCTTGCTCAAAGCTCCATTCACAAAACTGCTTTGGGGGATTGTTCTTCGGTATGTGACTCCTCCAATGGTGCAATTAGTTTTTGTTCTAGTGCTTTATTTATTGCAAATTTTTGCTGCTGAGGTGACCCTGTTCTTAAGCTTGCATGTCAAATTTATATGGTCCAAAGTAGTTTTAATGCATAGGCACTTGTGGGAGTAGTTGCTATCAGTCTTCATTATAATCTAGAAAAGCAGGTGGCACTTGTGGTAGTAGTTGCTATCAATCTTGTGGAGTAGTTGCTATAAATCTTGTGGGAGTAGTTGCCACCTGCTTTTCTAGATTATAATGCTATTGTTCTCCATCAATTTCTTGAGAGGAACGAACAGTCCCTCCGGTACCGACTAATCTTTGATAGATGGCGTGTTGTCCATATTACCCTTCCTACTCCTACTTTCTTTAACTTTCAGGAAAATGGGAGATATTTTATAACTAGGGAGGAGGCAAATGAATATGAGAGGAAGACAGAGGCTTCCCGTCTCCAGGCTGCAGCTCTTCAGGCAGTAGCTGATGCATCTCAGTACAACCCCGACTACAACTTTGGATATCCGCTAGGCCAGCCATGGGCATTTACCAACTTAGGCCAAAAGCCTAAGCTTGGGGGAGTATGTATGTCTCACCGACATTACGTTTATGTTCACACACTCATTCTAGTTGTCGGTGTTCATACTTTTTCATTGTACTATCCATGCTACTTTATTTTCTTTTCTAGCTTTCTTCTTGTGAGTTTGAAAAACTTTGAGAGAAAAACCAAGAAAATTAGTTGTAGCTTTTAGCTAGTTTCCTTTCCATGCTTGTGGTAGTAGTAACTAAAAGAAAAAACCCAAAAAGATTTCTCATTCTTCTTTTGCTTGTTGGGAGATTTCTCGTGTAAATATTTTTATTTTTCTTTGAAATTCTTTTCTTTTCATTGGGCGTCGAGAGGAGAAGATCACGATGAAAATGATGAGTGGCTCTCATATGCATTATTGTTGATCTAACCAAGAGCCCATATTACCTTGTCTTCCCCTTTGAATTAAAGGTTTGTAGATTCCAGCTTAGTCCAATGCACGTGCACTATTATTATTATCAACACTGTTCGGTCGTGCAAGTGAAAGGCAATAATAACGATATATGATGAAATGATTGAGAAGAGAGAAGCTGGTATGAACCCAACCTAACTTGTTTTTGTAAATATGATTAGTTCATCGTTCCTGATTCAGCCCATTATGAATGAAACATGTTTTCAATGACAAATAGAGATTATAGTTATTCATTCCATGCTTAATTATCTAGGAGTTTATAATGGTTTACCATGTGTGCCAACATGCTATTAAAATGGTTGTCATGTGGTATGATAGGGTGGTATCCTCCTTTGAATGATTCGAGTGGCTTGACTTAGCACATGTTCATGCATGTAATTGAAATAAAATCAACATAGCCTCTACGATATTTATGTTCATGGTGATTTATATCCTACTCATACTTGCACTCATTGTTAGTTAATCTTAATGCATGTTCATGACTGTTGTCGCTCTCTAGTTGGTCGCTTCCCAGTCTCTTTCTAGCCTTCACTTGTACTAAGCGGGAATACTGCTTGTGCATCCACTTCCATAAACCCCAAAGTTGTTTCATATGAGTCCACCATATCTTCCTATATGCGATATTTACCTGCCATTCCAAGTAAATTTGTATGTGCCAAACTCTGAACCTTCAAATGAAATTCTGTTTTGTATGCTCGAATAGCTCATGTTTCAACTAGGGTTGTTTATATCTTCCATGCTAGATGGGCTATTCTCACGATGAGTAGACTCCGCTCATCATTCACAAGAAAATGGCCGGTAACCGGGATGCCAGTCCCATGCTCAAATGAAATCAAAATAATTGCAAACAAAACTCTCCCAGGATTGTTGTTAGTTAGACGGTACCCGTTGTTTCGGACCAGTTGTGGAATGTGTTCATTGGTGGTGGGGGAGTATAAACTTTACCATTTTTTTGGGAACCGCCTATAATGTATGTAGTATGGAAGATATCGAGATCTCTTAGTTGTTATGTTGACAATGAAAGTATGCCGCTCAAAATATTATTTATCGTTGTTTCAAACTCGAGCTCTGGCACCTCTGCAAATCCCTGCTTCCCTCTATGAAGGGCCTATCTATTTGCTTTTATGTTGAGTCATCATCCTCTTATTAAAAAGCACCAGTTGGAGAGCACCGTTGTCATTTGCATGCATTGTTATTAATTTGCATTGAGTATGACTGTGACTGGATCTCTTTTACCATGATTTACAATGTCTAGTCAGTCCTTGATCTTCAGGGATGCTCTGAATTTATGTTTTGCGACCTCGGAAAGGGCTAGCGAGATACCATCTTGTTATGTCATATTATGATTGTTTTGAGAAAGTGTTGTCATCCGAGATTTATTATTATTGCTCGCTAGTTGATTATGCCATTGATATGAGTAAATATGAGACCTAAATGTTATTGTGAATATGGTTAGTTCATAATCTTTGCTGAAAACTTGAATGCTGGCTTTACATATTTGCAACAACAAGATCAAACAGAGTTTGTAAAAGTTTTTCTTTGTCACTTTCAGTTTGTCAACTGAATTGCTTGAGGACAAGCAAAGGTTTAAGCTTTGGGGAGTTTATACGCCAACTTATCTACTTTTCCAAACATTTTTGCCCTTGTTTTGGACTCTAAATTGCATGATTTGAATGAAACTAACCCGGACTGACGTTGTTTTCAGCAGAATTGCCATGGTGTTATTTTTGTGCAGAAATAAAAGTTCTCGGAATGACCTGAAACTCCACAGAGTCAGGTTTTGGAATTAATAAAAAATATTGGCGAAAGAATCAACGGAAGGGGGCCCACACCCTATCCACGAGGGTGCAGCCCCCCCCCCCCCCAGGGCACGCCCCCTGCCTCGTGGGTCCCCCGGACCTCCACCGACCTGAACTCCAACTCTATATATTCACATTCAGGGAGAAAACAATCAGAGAGAAGGATTCATCACGTTTTACGATACGGAGCCGCCGCCAAGCCCTATTCTTCCTCGGGAGGGCTGATCGGGCTCCGGAGAGGGGAATTCATCGCCATCATCATCATCAACCATCCTCCATCACCAATTTCATGTTGCTCACCACCGTGCATGAGTAATCCCATCGTAGGCTTGCTGGACGGTGATGGGTTGGATGAGATTTACCATGTAATCGAGTTAGTTTTGTTAGGGTTTGATCCCTATTATCCATTATGTTCTAAGATTGATTTTGCTATGACTTTTCCATGCTTAATGCTTGTCACTAGGGCCTGAGTGCCATGATTTCAGATCTGAACCTATTATGTTTTCATGAATATATGTGAGTTCTTGATCCTATCTTGCAAGTTATAGTCACCTACTACGTGTTATGATCCGGCAAACCCCGAAGTAACAATAGTCGGGACACTTCCCGGTGATCACCGTAGTTTGAGGAGTTCACGTATTCGCTAAGTGCTAATGCTTTGGTCCGATACTCTATTAAAAGGAGGCCTTAATATCCCTTAGTTTCCATTAGGACCCCGCTGCCACGGAAGGGTAGGACAAAAGATGTCATGCAAGTTCTTTTCCATAAGCACGTATGACTATATTCGTAATAAATGCCTACATTACATTGATGAACTGGAGCTAGTTCTTTGTCACCCTCTATTATAACTATTGCATGATGAATTGCATCTGACATAATTATCCATCATTGATCCATTGCCTACGATCTCGTTTCATATTGATCTTTGCTACGTCACTTTTCCGTTACCACCATTATGATTGCTACAAAACTGCTATTGTTACTTTTGCCACCATTACCGTTACTTCCATACTACTTTGCTAGTAAATACTTTTTTGCAGATATTAAGTCTTTCAGGTGTGGTTGAATTGACAACTCAACTTCTAATACTTGAGAATATTCTTTGCCTTCCCTTGTGTCGAATCAATAAATTTGGGTTGAATACTCTACCCTCAAAAACTGTTGTGATCCCCTATACTTGTGGGTTATCATATTACAAGGTGAAAAACCGGTGTGTTCAAACCAAAGGAATACAAAGATGGCACAATCAGGTATGACAAGATCAAGTATGCATTTCTAACTACTACCGGTGAACCTATTAGTTTAAGTGGGGCTCTTGCTCATGAAGAATGGAAAAATCCTATGGATGTTGAATATCATGCACTCATGAAAAATAAAACCTGGCATCTAGTTCCACCAGGAAGGAGTAAAAATATAATTGACTGTAAATGGGTTTATAAGATCAAAAGAAAGTTAGATGGGAGCATAGATAGGTACAAGGCTAGACTAGTTGCAAAAGGTTTTAAGCAAAGGTTTGGCATTGACTATGAAGATACCTTTAGTACTCCTGTTGTAAAATCAGCTACTATATCAGACTTGTGCTTTCAATTGCTATTCCAGAGGTTGGAGTCTACGGTAGCTAGATGTTCAGAACGCGTTTCTTCATGGTGTTCTGGCGGAAGAAGTGTTCATGCGGCAACCACCAGGTTATTAAAACAAAAGCACACCAGACCATGTCTGTAAGTTAGACAAAGCTTTATATGGATTAAAACAGGCACCAAGAGCATGGTACTCCAGGTTGAGTACAAAGTTACAACAACTTGGGTTCACTCCATCCAAGGCAGATACCTCACTCTTTTTCTACAAAAAAGGCAACATTACTATATTTGTTCTTGTTTATGTCGATGATATAGTTGTTGCCAGTTCTAGTCCAGATGCTACTACTGTTGGGGAACGTTGCAGAAAATTAAAATTTTTCCTACGGTTTCACCAAGATCCATCTATGAGTTCATCTAAGCAACGAGTCAAGGGAGAGAGTTTGCATCTACATACCACTTGTAGATCGCGTGCGGAAGCTTGCAAGGTGATGATGGAGTCGTACTCGTCGTGATTCGAATCACCGATGACCAAGTGCTGAACGGACAGCACCTCCGCATTCAACACACGTACGGGACGGGAGACGTCTCCTCCTTCTTGATCCAGCAAGGGGGAAGGAGAGGTTGAGGATGACAGCTCCACCGGTAGCACGACGGTGTGGTGATGGTGGAGAGGCAGTACTCCGACAAGGCTTCGCCAAGCACACAACGAAGAAGGAGAGGTGTTGGGGAGGGGAGGGCTGCGCCTTGGAGGGTGGTGCGGCTGCCCTCCCCTCACCCCTCTATTTATAGGGGGAAGGGAGAAGGGGGCCGGCCCCCTAGAACCCATCTAAGGGGGTGCGGCGGCCAAGGGGAGAGGGGGAGAGGGTGGCTTGCCCCCCAAGCCAAGGGGGCGCCCCCTCTAGGGTTCCCCCCTCAACCCTAGGCGCAAGGGCCCAAGGGAGCGGGTGCGCCCAGCCCACCAGGGGCTGGCTCCCTGCCCCACGCAGCCCATGTGGCCCCCCGGGAGGGGTGGCCCCTCCCGGTGGACCCCCGGAACCCTTCCGGTGGCCCCGGTACAATACCGGTATGACCCCGAAACTTCCCGTTGCCCGTTTGACAACTTCCCATATATAAATCTTTACCTCCGGACCCTTCCGGATCTCCTCGTGACGTCTGGGATCCCATCCGGGACTCCGAACAACATTCGGTAGTCACATACTAGTCTTCCTAATAACCCTAGCGTCACCGAACCTTAAGTGTGTAGACCCTACGGGTTCGGGAGACATGCAGACATGACCGAGACGCTCTCAGGTCAATAACCAACAGCGGGATCTGGATACCCATGATGGCTCCCACATGCTCCTCGATGTTGTCATCGGATGAACCACGATGTCGAGGATTCGATCAAACCCTGTATACAATTCCCTTTGTCAATCGGTACGTTACTTGCCCGAGACTCGATCGTCGGTATCCCAATACCTTGTTCAGTCTCGTTACCGGCAAGTCACTTTAATCGTACCGTAACGCATGATCCCGTGTCCAACACCTTGGTCACATTGAGCTCATTATGATGATGCATTACCGAGTGGGCCCAGAGATACCTCTCCGTCATACGGAGTGACAAATCCCAGTCTCGATCCGTGTCAACCCAACAGATACTTTCGGAGATACCTGTAATGCACCTTTATAGTCACCCAGTTACGTTGGGACGTTTGATACACCCAAGGCACTCTTACGGTATCCGGGAGTTACATGATCTCATGGTCGAAGGAAGAGATACTTGACATTGGCAAAGCTCTAGCAAAACGAACTACACGATCTTTTATGCTATGCTTAGGATTGGGTCTTGTCCATCACATCATTCTCCTAATGATGTGATCCCGTTATCAACGACATCAAATGTCCATAGTCAGGAAACCATGACTATCTGTTGATCACAATGAGCTAGTCAACTAGAGGCTCACCAGGGACATATTGTGGTCTATGTATTCACACGTGTATTACGATTTCCGGATAATACAGTTATAGCATGAATAAAAGAAATTTATCATGAACATTGAAATATAATAATACTTTTATTATTGCCTCTAGGGCATATTTCCAACAGTCTCCCACTTGCACTAGAGTCACCAATCTAGTTACATTGTGATGAATCGAACACCCATAGAGTTCTGGTGTTGATCATGTTTTGCATGCGAGAGAGGTTTAGTCAGCGGATCTGCGACATTCAGATCCGTGTGCACTTTGCAAATCTCTATGTCTCCATCTTGAACATTTTCACGGATGGAGTTGAAACGACGCTTGATGTGCCTGGTCTTCTTGTGAAACCTGGGCTCCTTGGCGAGGGCAATAGCTCCAGTGTTGTCACAGAAGAGTTTGATCGGCCCCGACGCATTGGGTATGACTCCTAGGTCGGTGATGAACTCCTTCACCCAAATCGCTTCATGCGCTGCCTCCGAGGCTGCCATGTACTCCGCTTCACACGTAGATCCCGCCACGACGCTCTGCTTGCAGCTGCACCAGCTTACTGCTCCACCATTCAACATATACACGTATCCAGTTTGTGACTTAGAGTCATCCAGATCTGAGTCGAAGCTAGCGTCGACGTAACCCTTTACGACGAGCTCTTCGTCTCCTCCATAAACGAGAAACATGTCCTTTGTCCTTTTCAGGTACTTTAGGATATTCTTGACCGCTGTCCAGTGTTCCTTGCCGGGATTACTTTGGTATCTTGCTACCAAACTTACGGCAAGGTTTACATCGGGTCTGGTACACAGCATGGCATACATAATAGATCCTATGGCTGAAGCATAGGGGATGACACTCATCTCTTCTTTATCTTTTGCCGTGGTCGGTGACTGAGCCGAGCTCATTCTCACACCTTGTAACATAGGCAAGAACCCCTTCTTGGACTGATCCATTTTGAACCTCTTCAAAATCTTATCAAGGTATGTGCTTTGTGAAAGACCTATGAGGCGTCTCGATCTATCTCTATAGATCTTGATGCCTAATATGTAAGCAGCTTCTCCAAGGTCCTTCATTGAAAAACACTTATTCAAGTAGGCCTTAATGCTGTCCAGAAATTCTATATTATTTCCCATCAAGAGTATGTCATCCACATATAATATGAGAAATGCTACAGAGCTCCCACTCACTTTCTTGTAAACGCAGGCTTCTCCATAAGTCTGCATAAACCCAAACGCTTTGACCATCTCATCAAAGCGAATGTTCCAACTCCGAGATGCTTGCACCAGTCCATAAATGGATCGCTGGAGCTTGCATACTTTGTTAGCGTTCCGAGGATCGACAAAACCTTCCGGCTGCATCATATACAGCTCTTCCTTAAGATGTCCGTTAAGGAATGCCGTTTTGACGTCCATCTGCCATATCTCATAATCATAGTATGCGGCAATTGCTAACATGATTCGGACGGACTTCAGCTTCGCTACGGGAGAGAAAGTCTCGTCGTAGTCAATCCCTTGAACTTGTTGATAACCCTTAGCGACAAGTCGAGCCTTATAGATGGTAACATTACCATCCGCGTCCGTCTTCTTCTTAAAAATCCATTTGTTTTCTATTGCTTGCCGATCATCGGGCAAGTCTATCAAAGTCCATACTTTGTTTTCATACATGGATTCTATCTCGGATTTCATGGCTTCAAGCCATTTGTTGGAATCCGGGCCCGCCATCGCTTCTTCATAGTTCGAAGGTTCATTGTTGTCTAACAACATGATTTCCAGGACAGGGTTGCCGTACCACTCTGGTGCGGAACGTGTCCTTGTGGACCTACGAAGTTCAGTAGTAACTTGATCCGAAGTACCTTGATCATCATCATTGTTTTCCTCTTCAGTTGGTGTGGGCATCACAGGAACATTTTCCCGAGCTGCACCACTTTCCCATTCGAGAGGTAGTACTTCATCGAGTTCTACTTTCCTCCCACTTACTTCTTTCGAGAGAAACTCTTTTTCCAGAAAGCATCCATTCTTGGCAACAAAGATCTTGCCTTCGGATCTTAAGTAGAAGGTATACCCGACAGTTTCCTTAGGGTATCCTATGAAGACGCATTTTTCCGACTTGGGTTCGAGCTTTTCAGGTTGAAGTTTCTTGACATAAGCATCGCATCCCCAAACTTTTAGAAATGACAGCTTAGGTTTCTTTCCAAACCATAATTCATACGGTGTCGTCTCAACGGATTTAGACAGTGCCCTATTTAAAGTGAATGTAGCTGTCCCTAGAGCGTATCCCCAAAATGATAGCGGTAAATCGGTAAGAGACATCATAGACCGCACCATATCCAATAGAGTGCGATTACGACGTTCGGATACACTGTTTCGCTGAGGTGTTCCAGGCGGCGTGAGTTGTGAAACGATTCCACATTTCCTTAAGTGTGTACCAAATTTGTGACTTAAGTATTCTCCTCCACGATCTGATCGTAAGAATTTTATCTTTCGGTCACGTTGATTCTCTACCTCATTTTGAAATTCCTTGAACTTTTCAAAGGTCTCAGACTTGTGTTTCATTAAGTAGACACACCCATATCTACTCAAGTCATCAGTGAGAGTGAGAACATAACGATATCCTCCGCGAGCCTCAACGCTCATTGGACCGCACACATCGGTATGTATGATTTCCAACAAGTTGGTTGCTCGCTCCATTGTTACGGAGAACGGAGTCTTGGTCATTTTGCCCAAGAGGCATGGTTCGCATGTGTCAAACGATTCATAATCAAGAGACTCCAAAAGTCCATCAGCATGGAGCTTCTTCATGCACTTGACACCAATGTGACCAAGGCGGCAGTGCCACAAGTATGTGGGACTATCGTTATCAACTTTACATCTTTTGGCATCTACACTATGAACATGTGTAATATTACGCTCGAGATTCATTAAGAATAAACCATTGACCATCGGAGCATGACCATAAAACATATCTCTCATATAAATCGAACAACCATTATTCTCAGACTTAAATGAGTAGCCATCTCGTATTAAACGAGATCCAGATACAATGTTCATGCTCAAACTTGGCACTAAATAACAATTATTAAGGTTCAAAACTAATCCCGTGGGTAAATGTAGAGGCAGCGTGCCGACGGCGATCACATCGACTCTGGAACCATTCCCGACGTGCATCGTCACCTCGTCCTTCGCCAGTCTCCGTTTATTCCGCAGCTCCTGCTGTGAGTTACAAATATGAGCAACGGCACCGGTATCAAATACCCAGGAGTTACTACGAGTACTGGTAAGGTACACATCAATCACATGTATATCAAATATACGTTTGGTGTTGCCGGCCTTCTTATCTGCTAAGTATTTGGGGCAGTTCCGCTTCCAGTGACCCTTCCCCTTGCAATAAAAGCACTCAGTCTCAGGCTTAGGTCCATTCTTTGACTTCTTTCCGGCAACAGGCTTACCGGGCGCGGCAACATCTTTGCCATCCTTCTTGAAGTTCTTCTTACCCTTGCCCTTCTTGAACTTAGTGGTCTTATTGACCATCAACACTTGATGTTCTTTCTTGATTTCAGCCTCTGCTGACTTCAGCATCGAGAACACTTCAGGAATGGTCTTTTCCATCCCCTGCATGTTGTAGTTCATCACAAAGCTCTTGTAGCTTGGTGGGAGCGACTGGAGGATTCTGTCAATGACCGCCTCATCTGGGAGGTTAATGTTCAGCTGGGTCATACGGTTGTGCAACCCAGACATCTTTAGGATGTGCTCACTGACAGAACTGTTTTCCTCCATCTTACAACTGTAGAACTTGTCGGAGACATCATATCTCTCGACCCGGGCGTGAGCTTGGAAAACTAGTTCCAGCTCTTCGAACATCTCATATGCTCCGTGATGCTCAAAACGCTTTTGGAGCCCCGGTTCTAAGCTGTAAAGCATGCCGCACTGAACGAGGGAGTAATCATCAGCACGAGACTGCCAAGCATTCATAATGTCTTGGTTCTCTGGGACGGAAGGTCACCTAGCGGTCCTTCTAGGACATATTGTTTCCTGGCAGCTATGAGGATGATCCTCAGGTTCCGGACCCAGTCCGTATAGTTGCTGCCATCATCTTTCAGCTTGGTTTTCTCTAGGAACGCGTTGAAGTTCATGTTGACATTAGCGTTGGCCATTGATCTACAAGACATATTTGCAAAGGTTTTAGACTAAGTTCATGATAATAAAGTTCTAATAAAATTATGAACTCCCACTTAGATTAGACATCCCTCTAGTCATCTAAGTGTTACACGATCCGAGTCGACTAGGCCGTGTCCGATCATCACGTGAGACGGACTAGTCATCGTCGGTGAACATTCTCATGTTGATCGTATCTTCCATACGACTCGTGTTCGACCTTTCGGTCTCCGTGTTCCGAGGCCATGTCTGCACATGCTAGGCTCGTCAAGTTAACCCTAAGTGTTTTCGCTGTGTAAAACTGTCTTACACCCGTTGTATGTGAACGTAAGAATCCATCACACCCGATCATCACGTGGTGCTTAGAAGCGACGAACTGTAGCAACGGTGCACAGTTAGGGGAGAACACTTCTTGAAATTTTTGTAAGGGATCATCTTATTTACTACCGTCGTCCTAAGTAAACAAGATGCATAAAACATAATAAACATCACATGCAATTATATAGTTGTGACATGATATGGCCAATATCATATAGCTCCATTGATCTTCATCTTTGGGGCTCCATGATCATCTTGTCACCGGCTTGACACCATGATCTCCATCATCATGATATCCATCATCGTGTCTTCATGAAGTTGTCATGCCAACGACTACTTCTACTTCTATGACTAACGCGTTTAGCAATGAAGTAAAGTAAGTTACATGGCGTTTTTCAATGACACGCAGGTCATACAAAAAATAAAGACAACTCCTATGGCTCCTGCCGGTTGTCATACTCATCGACATGCAAGTCATGAATCCTATTACAAAGAACATGATCTCATACATCACAATTCATCATTCATCACAACTTCTGGCCATATCACATCACATGATCAATCGCTGCAAAAACAAGTTAGACGTCCTCTAATTGTTGTTGCATCTTTTACGTGGCTGCAATTGGGTTCTAGCAAGAACGTTTTCTTACCTACGAATAACCACAACGTGATTTTGTCAACTTCTATTTACCCTTCATAAGGGCCCTTTTCATCGAATCCGCTCCAACTAAAGTGGGAGAGACAGACACCCGCCAGCCACCTTATGCAACTAGTGCATGTCAGTCGGTGGAACCGGTCTCACGTAAGCGTACGTGTAAGGTTGGTCCGGGCCGCTTCATCCCACAATACCGTTGAGCAAGAAAAGACTAGTAGAGGCAAGTAAGATGACAAAATCCACGCCCACAACAAAATTGTGTTCTACTCGTGCAAAGAGAACTACGCATAGACCTAGCTCATGATGCCACTGTTGGGGAACGTTGCAGAAAATTAAAAAATTTCCTACGGTTTCACCAAGATCCATCTATGAGTTCATCTAAGCAACGAGTCAAGGGAGAGAGTTTGCATCTACATACCACTTGTAGATCACGAGCGGAAGCTAGCCAAGGGGATGGTGATGATGGAGTCGTACTGGAACGTGATTCGGATCACCGATGTCCAAGTGCTGAACGGACAGCACCTCCGCGTTCAACACACGTACGGGACGGGAGACGTCTCCTCCTTCTTGATCCAGCAAGGGGGAAGGAGAGGTTGATGAAGATCCAGCAGCACGACGGCGTGGTGGTGGATGCAGGGCGTCACAGCAACAGGGCTTCGCCAATACTACGAGGGAGAGACGTAACGGGGAGAGAGGGAGGCGCCAGGGGCTGGTGTGTCAAGTCCCTCCTCTCCCCCACTATATATAGGAGGGCCAAGGGGGGGTGCGCAGCCTAGGAGATCCAATCTCCTAGGTGCGGCGGCCAAGGGGAGGTTTTCCTCCCCCCAAGGCACCTAGGGGTGCCTTCCACCACTAGGACTCCTCCTTGGTGGAAACCCTAGGCGCATGGGCCTATAGGGGCTGGTGCCCTTGGCCCATCTAGGGTGCAACTATGATGTTCGGACACACCATCACACTATGGTGTTCCAGGCGGTATTAATTGCGAAACAATTTCCACAATGTCTTAATTGTGTGCCAAAACTCGTAACTCGGATATTCATCTCTATGATCATATCATAGACATTTTATCCTCTTGTCACAATGACCTTCAACTTCACTCTGAAATTACTTGAACCTTTCAATAATTCAGACTCGTGATTCATCAAGTAAATATACTCAACATCTACTCAAATCATCTGTGAAGTAAGAACATAACGATATTCACTGCATGCCTCAGCACTCATTGGACTGCACACATCAAAATGTGTTGCTTCCAACAAGTTGCTATCTTGTTCCATCTTACTGAAACCGAGGCTTTTCAGTCATCTTGTCCATGTGGTATGATTTGCATATCTCAAGTGATTCAAAATCAAGTGAGTCCAAACGATCCATTTGCATGGAGTTTCTTCATGCATATACACCAATAGACATGGTTCGCATGTCTCAAACTTTTCAAAAATGAGTGAGTCCAAAGATCCATCAACATGGAGCTTCTTCATGCGTTTTATACCATTATGACTTACATGGCAGTGCCACAAGTAAGTGGTACTATCATTACTATCTTATATCTTTTGGCATGAAAATGTGTATCACTATGACCGAGATTCAATAAACCATTCCTTTAGGTGCAAGACCATTGAAGGTATTATTCAAAAATAGAGTAACCATTATTCTCCTTAAATGAATAACCGTATTGCGATAGACATAATCCAATCATGTCTATGCTCAACGCAAACACCAATCTCGGTGGTAGAGGGAGCGTGCGATGCTTGATCATATCAACCTTGGAAACACTTCCAACATATATCGTCAGCTCACCTTTAGCTAGTCTCCGTTTATTCCGTAGCTTTTATTTCAAGTTACTAACACTTAGCAACCGAACCGGTATCCAATACCCTGGTGCTACTAGGAGTACTAGTAAAGTACACATTAACATAATGTATATCCAATATACTTCTATCGACCTTGCCAGCCTTCTCATCTACCAAGTATCTAGGGTAATGCTGCTCCATTGGTTGTTCCCCTTATTACAGAAGCACTTAGTCTCGGGTTTGGGTTCAACCTTGGGTTTCTTCACTGGAGCAGCAGCTGATTTGCCGTTTCATGAAGTATCCCTTCTTTCCCTTGCCCTTCTTGAAACTAGTGGTTTCACCAACCATCAACAATTGATGCTCCTTCTTGATTTCTACTTTTGCGGTGTCAAACATCGTGAATACCTCAAGGATCATCTTATTTATCCCTGATATGTTATAGTTCATCACGAAGCTCTAGCAGCTCGGTGGCAATGACTTTGGAGAAACATCACTTTCTCATTTGGAAGATCAACTCCCACTCAATTCAAGTGATTGTTGCACTCAGACAATCTGAGCACAAGCTCAACGATTGAGATTTTCTCCCTTAGTTTGCAGGCTAAGAGAATCGTCGGAGGTCTTATACCTCTTGACGTGAGCACGAGCCTGAAATCCCAATTTTAGCCCTCGAAACATCTCATATGTTCCGCGATATTTCGAAAACGTCTTTGGTGCCTCTACTTAAACCATTCAACTGAACTATCAAAGCGTGTATGTTCGATGTTCGAAACATCCACAAACGACGTCTGGGGTTCAGCACACTGAGCAGTGCATTAAGGACATAAGCTTTCTACTGTTCGCATAATCGCTACTATCAACTTTCAACTATATTTTCTCTAGGAACATATCTAAAACAGTAGAACTAAAGCGCGAGCTACGACATAATTTGCAAAAGGCCTTTTGACTATGTTCAGGATAATTAAGTTCATCTTATGAACTCCCACTCAGATAGACATCCCTCTGGTCATCTAAGTGATTACATGATCCGAGTCAACTAGGCCGTGTCCGATCATCACGTGAGACGGACTAGTCATCATCGGTGAACATCTTCATGTTGATCGTATCTACTATAGGTCTCATGCTCGACCTTTCGGTCTCCGTGTTCCGAGGCCATGTCTGCACATGCTAGGCTCGTCAAGTTAACCCTAAGTGTTTTCGCTGTGTAAAACTGTCTTACACCCGTTGTATGTGAACGTAAGAATCCATCACACCCGATCATCACGTGGTGCTTAGAAGCGACGAACTGTAGCAACGGTGCACAGTTAGGGGAGAACACTTCTTGAAATTTTGTAAGGGGTCATCTTATTTACTACCGTCGTCCTAACCAAACAAGATGCATAAACATGATAAACATCACATGCAATCAAATAGAGTAGTGACATGATATGGCCAATATCATATAGCTCCTTTGATCTTCATCTTCGGGGCTCCATGATCATCTTGTCACCGGCATGACACCATGATCTCCATCATCATGATCTCCATCATCGTGTCTTCATGAAGTTGTCACGCCAACGACTACTTCTACTTCTACTTCTACTTCAATTAAAGATAATCCAATAGACATGATTGGATTATGTCTATCGCAATACGGTTATTCATTTAAAGAGAATAATGGTTACTCTATTTATTTGAATAATACCTTCAATGGTCTTGCACCTAAAATGAATGGTTTATTGAATCTCGATCGTAGTGATACACATTTTCATGCGAAAAGATATAAGATAGTAATGATAGTACCACTTACTTGTGGCACTACCATGTAAGTCATAATGGTATAAAACGCATGAAGAAGCTCCATGTTGATGGATCTTTGGACTCACTCGGTTTTGAAAAGTTTGAGACATGCGAACCATGTCTATTGGTGTATATGCATGAAGAAACTCCATGCAAATGGACCGTTTGGACTCACTTGATTTTGAATCACTTGAGATATGCAAATCATACCACATGGGCAAGATGACTGAAAAGCCTCGTTTTCAGTAAGATGGAACAAGATAAACTTGTTAGAAGTAACACATTTTGATGTGTCCAATCCAATGAGTGCTGAGGCATGCAGTGAATATCGTTATGATCTTACTTCGCAGATGATTCGAGTAGATGTTGAGAATATTTACTTGATGAAACACAAGTCTGAATTATTGAATGGTTCAAGTAATTTCAGAGTGAAGTAGAAGATCATTGTGACAAGAGGATAAAATGTCTATGATATGATCATAGAGATGAATATGTGAGTTACGAGTTTTGGCACACAATTAAGACATTGTGGAAATTGTTTCACAATTAATACCGCCTGGAACACCATAGTGTGATGGTGTGTCCGAACATCATAGTTGCACCCTATTGGATATGGTGCGTACCATGATGTCTGTTATCGAATTACCACTATTGTCCATGGGTTAGGCATTAGAGACAACCACATTCACTTTAAATAGGGCACCACGTAATTCTGTTGAGATGACACCGTATGAATTATGGTTTAGAGAAACCTAAGTTGTCGTTTCTTAAAAGTTTGGGGCTGCGACGCTTATATGAAAAAGTTTCAGGTTGATAAGCTCGAACCCAAAGCGGATAAAATGCATCTTCATAGGAAACCCAAAACAGTTGGGTATACCTCCTAATTCAGATCCGAAAGCAATATGAATTGTTTCGTGAATCGGGTCCTTTCTCGAGGAAAGGTTTCTCTCGAAAGAGTTGAGTGGGAGGATGGTAGAGACTTGATATGGTTAATGAACCATCACTTCAACCAGTGTGTATCAGGGCACATGAAGTTGTTCATGTGGAACCTACACCAATTGAAGTAGAAGCTTATGATAGTGATCATGAAGTTTCGGATCAAGTCACTCCCGTACCTCGTAGGGTGACAAGGATACGTACTACTTCAAAGTGGTACAGTAATCCTGTCTTGAAGGTCATGTTGCTAGACAACAATGAACCTACGAGCTATGGAGAAGCGATGGTGGGCCCGGATTCCGATAAATGGCTTGAGGCCATAAAATCCGAGAGAGGATCCATGTATGAAAACAAAGTGTAGACTTTGGCAGAACGGCTCGATGGTCGTAAGGCTAATGAGTACAGATGGATTTCAAAAGGAAGACGGACAATGATGGTAAATGTCACCATTAAGAAAGCTCGACTTGTCGTTAAGATGTTTTCCGACAAGTTCAAGGAGTTGACTACGATGAGATTTTCTCACTCGTAGCGATGCTAAGAGTCTGTTGGAATTATATTAGCGATTACTGCATTAATTATGAAATCTTGCAGATAGGATGTCAAAACATTGTTTCCTCGACGATTTTAATGAGGAAAGGTTGTATGTGATACAACCAGAAGGTTTTGTCAATCCCGAAAGATGCTAATAAGTATGCAAAGCTCCAGCAATCCTTCTAAGGACTGGAGTGAGCATCTCGGAGTTGGAATGTATGCTTTGATGATGAAAAAAAAAATTGGGTTTGTACAAAGTTTATGAGAAACTTGTATTTCCAAAGAAGTGAGTGGGAGCACTATAGAATTTCTGATGAGTGTATGTTGTTGACATATTGATGATCAGAAATGTTGTAGAATTTCTGGAAAGCATAGAGGGTTATTTGAAAGGTGTTTTTCAATGGAAAGCCTGGATTAAGCTACTTGAACATTGAGCATCAAGATCTATAAGGATAGATCAAAATGCTTAATAATACTTTCAAATGAGCACATACCTTGACATGATCTTGAAGGTGTTCAAGATGGACCAGTCAAAGAAGGAGTTCTTGCCTGAGTTGTAAGGTACGAAGTTAAGACTTAAAGCTCGACCACGGCAGAATAGAGAGAAAGGACGAAGGTCGTCCCCTATGCTTAAGACGTAGGCTCTTCAGTACGCTATGCTGTGTACCGCACCGAAAGTGTGCCTTGCCATGAGTTAGTCAAGGGGTACAAGAGTGATCCAAGAATAGATCACAGACAGCGGTCAAAGTTATCCTTAGTAACTAGTGGACTAAGGAATTTTCTCGATTATGGAGGTGGTAAAAGAGTTCGTCGTAAAGGTTACGTCGATGCAAGCTTAACACCTATCCGGATAGCTCTAAGTAGAGATACCGGATACGTATTATGGGGCAACAATTTAGAATAGCTCCAAGTAGAACAGTTATTTGGAATGGCTCCAAATAGAGCGTGGTAGCTGCATCTAGGAGATGACATAGAGATTTGCAAAGCACACACGGATCTGAAAGGTTCAGACCCGTTGACTAAAACCTCTCTCACAAGCAACATGATCAAACATAAAACTCATTGAGTGTTAATCACATAGTGATGTGAACTAGACTACTGACTCTAGTAAACTCTTGGGTATTAGTCACATGGCGATGTGACCTGTGAGTGTTAATCACATGGCGATGTGAACTAGATTATTGACTCTAGTGCAAGTGGGAGACTGTTGGAAATATGCCCTAGAGGCAATAATAAAAGTGTTATTATTATATTTCCTTGTTCATGATAATTGTCTTTTATTCATGCTATAACTGTATTATCCGGAAATCGTAATACACGTGTGAATACATAGACCATAATATGTCCCTAGTGAGCCTCTAGTTGACTAGCTCGTTGTGATCAACAGATAGTCATGGTTTCCTGGCTATGGACATTGGATGTCGTTGATAACGGGATCACATCATTAGGAGAATGATGTGATGGACAAGACCCAATCCTAAGCCTAGCACAAAGATCGTGTAGTTCGTTTGCTAGAGCTTTGCCAATGTCAAGTATCTCTTCCTTCGACAATGAGATCGTGTAACTCCTGGATACCGTAGGAGTGCTTTGGGTGTATCAAACGTCACAACATAACTGGGTGACTATAAAGGTGCACTACAGGTATCTCCGAAACTATCTATTGTTTTATGCGGATCGAGACTGGGATTTGTCACTCCGTGTAAACGGAGAGGTATCTCTGGGCCCACTCGGTAGGACATCATCATATGCGCAATGTGACCAAGGAGTTGATCACGGGATGATGTGTTGCGGAACAAGTAAAGTGACTTGCCGGTAACGAGATTGAACAAGGTATTGGATACCGACGATCGAATCTCGGGCAAGTAAAATACCGCTAGACAAAGGGAATTGAATACGGGATTGATAAAGTCCTTGACATCGTGGTTCATCCGATGAGATCATCGTGGAACATGTGGGAGCCATCATGGGTATCCAGATCCCGCTGTTGGTTATTGACCGGAGAACGTCTCGGTCATGTCTGCATGTCTCCCGAACCCGTAGGGTCTACACACTTAAGGTTCGATGACGCTAGGGTTATAAAGGAAGCTTGTATGTGGTTACTGAATGTTGTTCGGAGTCCCGGATGAGATCCCGGACGTCACGAGGAGTTCCGGAATGGTCCGGAGGTAAAGATTTATATATGGGAAGTCCTGTTTTGGTCACCGGAAAAGTTTCGGGCGATATCGGTATTGTACCGGGACCACCGGGAGGGTCCCGGGGGTCCACCAAGTGGGGCCACCTGCCCCAGAAGGCTGCGTGGGCCAAGTGTGGGAGGGACCAGCCCCTAGGAGGGCTGGTGCGCCCCCCACAAGGGGGCCAAGGCGCAAGGGAGAGTGGGAGGGGGCAAACCCTAGTCCAGATGGGCCTTAAGGCCCATATTGGTGCGCCTCCCTCTCCTCTCCCCTCTTGGCCGCCACCCCCTTTGCCATCTAGGGCTGGCCGCACCCCTTGGGGGTGGGAAACCCTAAAGGGGGCGCAGCCCCCCCTTCCCCCTATATATAGTTGAGGTTTGGGGCTGCCATACACATGAGTTCTCTCCCTCTTGGTGCAGCACTGCCTCTCTCCCTACTCCTCCTCTCCCATGGTGCTTGGCGAAGCCCTGCGGGATTGCCACGCTCCTCCACCACCACCACGCCGTTGTGCTGCTGCTGGATGGAGTCTTCCTCAACCTCTCTCTCTCTCCTTGCTGGATCAAGGCGTGGGAGACGTCACCGGGCTGTACGTGTGTTGAACGCAGAGGTGCCGTCCGTTCGACACTTGATCATCGGTGATTTGAATCACGACGAGTACGACTCCATCAACCCCGTTCACTTGAACGCTTCCGCTTAGCGATCTACAAGGGTATGTAGATGCACTCTCCTTCTACTCGTTGCTGGTCTCTCCATAGATAGATCTTGGTGATACGTAGGAAAATTTTGAATTTCTGCTACGTTCCCCAATAGTGGTATCAGAGCTAGGTCTATTGCGTAGATTCTTTGCACGAGTAGAACACAAAGTAGTTGTGGGCATTGATGTTGTTCAATATGCTTACCGTTACTAGTCCAATCTTGTTTCGACGGTATTGTGGGATGAAGCGGCCCGGACCGACCTTACACGTACTCTTACGTGAGACAGGTTCCACCGATTGACATGCACTTGGTGCATAAGGTGGCTAGCTGGTGCCAGTCTCTCCCACTTTAGTCGGAACGGATTCGATGAAAAGGGTCCTTATGAAGGGTAAATAGCAATTGGCATATCACGTTGTGGTCATGCGTAGGTAAGAAACGTTCTTGCTAGAAACCCATAGCTGCCACGTAAAACATGCAACAACAATTAGAGGACGTCTAACTTGTTTTTGCAGGGTATGCTATGTGATGTGATATGGCCAAGAAGAATGTGATGAATGATATGTGATGTATGATATTGATCATGTTCTTGTAATAGGATTCACGACTTGCATGTCGATGAGTATGACAACCGGCAGGAGCCATAGGAGTTGTCTTTATTTATTGTATGACCTGCGTGTCATTGAAGAACGCCATGTAAACTACTTTACTTTATTGCTAAACGCGTTAGTCATAGAAGTAGAAGTAGTCGTTGGCGTGACAACTTCATGAAGACACGATGATGGAGATCATGATGATGGAGATCATGGTGTCGTGCCGGTGACGATGATGATCATGGAGCCCCGAAGATGAAGATCAAAAGGAGCAAAATGATATTGGCCATATCATGTCACTATTTGATTGCATGTGATGTTTATCATGTTTATGCATCTTGTTTTCTTAGGACGACGGTAGTAAATAAGATGATCCCTTACAAAATTTCAAGAAGTGTTCTCCCCTAACTGTGCACCGTTGCTACAGTTCGTCGCTTCTAAGCACCACGTGATGATCGGGTGTGATGGATTCTTACGTTCACATACAACGGGTGTAAGACAGTTTTACACAGCGAAAACACTTAGGGTTAACTTGACGAGCCTAGCATGTGCAGACATGGCCTCGGAACACAGAGACCGAAAGGTCGAGCATGAGTCGTATAGTAGATACGATCAACATGAAGATGTTCACCGATGATGACTAGTCCGTCTCACGTGATGATCGGACACGGCCTAGTTGACTCGGATCATGTAATCACTTAGATGACCAGAGGGATGTCTATCTGAGTGGGAGTTCATAAGATGAACTTAATTATCCTGAACATAGTCAAAAGTCCTTTTGCAAATTATGTCGTAGCTCGCGCTATAGTTCTACTGTTTAGATATGTTCCTAGAGAAAATTATAGTTGAAAATTGATAGTAGCAATTATGCGAACAGTAGAAAGCTTATGTCCTTAATGCACTGCTCAGTGTGCTGAACCCCAAACATCGTTTGTGGATGTTTCGAACATCGAACATACACGTTTTGATAACTACGTGATAGTTCAGTTGAATGGTTTAAGTAGAGGCACCAAAGACGTTTTCGAAACATCACGGAACATATGAGATGTTTCGAGGGCTGAAATTGGGATTTCAGGCTCGTGCTCACGTCAAGAGGTATAAGACCTTCGACGATTCTCTTAGCCTGCAAACTAAGGGAGAAAATCTCAATCGTTGAGCTTGTGCTCAGATTGTCTGAGTGCAACAATCACTTGAATTGAGTGGGAGTTGATCTTCCAAATGAGATAGTGATGTTTCTCCAAAGTCATTGCCACCGAGCTGCTAGAGCTTCGTGATGAACTATAACATATCAGGGATAAATAAGATGATGCTTGAGGTATTCACGATGTTTGACACCGCGAAAGTAGAAATCAAGAAGGAGCATCAATTGTTGATGGTTGGTGAAACCACTAGTTTCAAGAAGACCAAGGGCAAGAAGGGATACTTCATGAAACGGCAAATCAGCTGCTGCTCCAGTGAAGAAACCCAAGGTTGAACCCAAACCCGAGACTAAGTGCTTCTGTAATAAGGGGAACAACCAATGGAGCAGCATTACCCTAGATACTTGGTAGATGAGAAGGCTGGCAAGGTCGATAGAAGTATATTGTGAAGGAAATATGCCCTAGAGGCAATAATAAAGTTATTATTTATTTCCTTATAATCATGACAAATGTTTATTATTCATGCTAGAATTGTATTTACCGGAAACATAATACATGTGTGAATACATAGACAAACAAAGTGTCACTAGTATGCCTCTACTTGACTAGCTCGTTAATCAAAGATGGTTATGTTTCCTAACCATGAACAATGAGTTGTTATTTGATTAACGAGGTCGCATCATTAGTAGAATGATCTGATTGACATGACCCATTCCATTAGCTTAGCACCCGATCGTTTAGTATGTTGCTATTGCTTTCTTCATGACTTATACATGTTCCTATGACTATGAGATTATGCAACTCCCGTTTACCGGAGGAACACTTTGGGTACTACCAAACGTCACAACGTAACTGGGTGATTATAAAGGAGTACTACAGGTGTCTCCAATGGTCGATGTTGGGTTGGCGTATTTCGAGATTAGGATTTGTCACTCCGATTGTCGGAGAGGTATCTCTGGGCCCTCTCGGTAATACACATCACATAAGCCTTGCAAGCATTACAACTAATATGTTAGTTGTGAGATGATGTATTACGGAACGAGTAAAGAGACTTGCCGGTAACGAGATTGAACTAGGTATTGGATACCGACGATCGAATCTCGGGCAAGTAACATACCGATGACAAAGGGAACAACGTATGTTGTTATGCGGTCTGACCGATAAAGATCTTCGTAGAATATGTAGGAGCCAATATGGGCATCCAGGTCCCGCTATTGGTTATTGACCAGAGACGTGTCTCGGTCATGTCTACATTGTTCTCGAACCCGTAGGGTCCGCACGCTTAAGGTTACGATGACAGTTATATTATGAGTTTATGCATTTTGATGTACCGAAGGTTGTTCGGAGTCCCGGATGTGATCACGGACATGACGAGGAGTCTCGAAATGGTCGAGACATAAAGATTGATATATTGGAAGCCTATGTTTGGACATCGGAAGTGTTCCGGGTGAAATCGGGATTTTACCGGGTTACCGGGAGGTTACCGGAACCCCCCGGGAGCCATATGGGCCATCATGGGCCTTAGTGGAAAGGAGAAAGGGGCAGCCCAAGGGGGCTGCGCGCCTCCCCCCTTCCCCTAGTCCTATTAGGACTAGGAGAGGTGGCCGGCCACCCCTCTCCCTCTTTCCCCCTTGGGAATCCTAGTTGGAATAGGATTGGGGGGGGAGTCCTACTCCCGGTAGGAGTAGGACTCCTCCTGCGCCTCTCTCTCTTGGCCGGCGCCCCCTCCCCCCTTGGCTCCTTTATATACTGAGGTAGAGGCACCCCAAAGACACACAAGTTGACACAAGTTGATCCACGTGATCTATTCCTTAGCCGTGTGCGGTGCCCCCTGCCACCATATTCCTCGATAATACTGTAGCGGAGTTTAGGCGAAGCCCTGCTGCTGTAGTTCATCAAGATCGTCACCACGCCGTCGTGCTGACGAAACTCTTCCCCGACACTTTGCTGGATCGGAGTCCGGGGATCGTCATCGAGCTGAACGTGTGCTCGAACTCGGAGGTGCCGTAGTTTCGGTGCTTGATCGGTTGGATCGAGAAGACGTACGACTACTTCCTCTATGTCGTGTCATCGCTTCCGCAGTCGGTCTGCGTTGGGTACGTAGACAATACTCTCCCCTCGTTGCTATGCATCACATGATCTTGCGTGTGCGTAGGAAATTTTTTGAAATTACTACGAAACCCAACAGTGGCATCCGAGCCTAGGTTATTTATGTTGATGTTATATGCACGAGTAGAACACAAGTGAGTTGTGGACGATACAAGTCATACTGCCTACCAGCATGTCATACTTTGGTTCGGCGGTATTGTTGGACGAGACGACCCGGACCAACCTTACGCGTACGCTTACGCGAGACCGGTTCCCTCGACGTGCTTTGCACAGAGATGGCTTGCGGGCGACTGTCTCTCCAACTTTAGTTGAACCAAGTATGGCTACGCCCGGTCCTTGCGAAGGTTAAAACGGAGTCTATTTGACAAACTATCGTTGTGGTTTTGATGCGTAGGTGAGATTGGTTCTTACTTAAGCCCGTAGCAGCCACGTAAAACATGCAACAACAAAGTAGAGGACGTCTAACTTGTTTTTGCAGGGCATGTTGTGATGTGATATGGTCAAGGCATGATGCTGAATTTTATTGTATGAGATGATCATGTTTTGTAACCAAGTTATCGGCAACTGGCAGGAGCCATATGGTTGTCGCTTTATTGTATGCAATGCAATCGCGATGTAATGCTTTACTTTATTACTAAACGGTAGTAATAGTCGTGAAAGCATAAGATTGGCAAGACGACAACGATGCTACGATGGAGATCAAGGTGTCGCGCCGGTGACGATGGTGATCATGACGGTGCTTCGGAGATGGAGATCACAAGCACAAGATGATGATGGCCATATCATATCACTTATATTGATTGCATGTGATGTTTATCTTTTTATGCATCTTATCTTGCTTTGATTGACGGTAGCATTATAAGATGATCTCTCACTAAATTATCAAGAAGTGTTCTCCCTGAGTATGCACCGTTGCGAAAGTTCTTCGTGCTGAGACACCACGTGATGATCGGGTGTGATAGGCTCTACGTTCAAATACAACGGGTGCAAAACAGTTGCGCACGCAGAATACTCAGGTTAAACTTGACGAGCCTAGCATATACAGATATGGCCTCGGAACACGGAGACCGAAAGGTCGAGCGTGAATCATATAGTAGATATGATCAACATAATGATGTTCACCGATGAAACTACTCCATCTCACGTGATGATCGGACATGGTTTAGTTGATTTGGATCACGTGATCACTTAGAGGATTAGAGGGATGTCTATCTAAGTGGGAGTTCTTTAGTAATATGATTAATTGAACTTAAAATTTATCATGAACTTAGTCCCTGAAAGTATCTTGCTTGTTTATGTTGTTTGTAGATAGATGGCTCGTGCTGTTGTTCCGTTGAATTTTAATGCGTTCCTTGAGAAAGCAAAGTTGAAAGATGATGGTAGCAATTACACGGACTGGGTCCGTAACTTGAGGATTATCCTCATTGCTGCACAGAAGAATTACGTCTTGGAAGCACCGCTGGGTGCCAGGCCTGCTGCTGGAGCAACACCAGATGTTATGAACGTCTGGCAGAGCAAAGCTGATGACTACTCGATAGTTCAGTGTGCCATGCTTTACGGCTTAGAATCGGGACTTCAACGACGTTTTGAACGTCATGGAGCATATGAGATGTTCCAGGAGTTGAAGTTAATATTTCAAGCAAATGCCCGAATTGAGAGATATGAAGTCTCCAATAAGTTCTATAGCTGCAAGATGGAGGAGAACAGTTCTGTCAGTGAGCATATACTCAAAATGTCTGGGTATAATAATCACTTGATTCAATTGGGAGTTAATCTTCCGGATGATTGCGTCATTGACAGAATTCTCCAATCACTGCCACCAAGCTACAAGAGCTTCGTGATGAACTATAATATGCAAGGGATGAACAAGACTATTCCCGAGCTCTTCGCAATGCTGAAAGCTGCGGAGGTAGAAATCAAAAAGGAGCATCAAGTGTTGATGGTTAACAAAACCACTAGTTTCAAGAAAAAGGGCAAAGGAAAGAAGAAAGGGAACTTCAAGAAGAACAGCAAGCCAGTTGCTGCTCAAGAGAAGAAACCCAAGTCTGGACCTAAGCCTGAAACTGAGTGCTTCTACTGCAAGCAGACTGGTCACTGGAAGCGGAACTGCCCCAAGTATTTGGCGGATAAGAAGGATGGCAAGGTGAACAAAGGTATATGTGATATACATGTTATTGATGTGTACCTTACCAATGCTCGCAGTAGCACCTGGGTATTTGATACTGGTTCTGTTGCTAATATTTGCAACTCGAAACAGGGGCTACGGATTAAGCGAAGATTGGCTAAGGACGAGGTGACGATGCGCGTGGGAAACGGTTCCAAAGTCGATGTGATCGCAGTCGGCACGCTACCTCTACATCTACCTTCAGGATTAATATTAGACCTAAGTAATTGTTATTTGGTGCCAGCGTTGAGCATGAACATTATCTGGATCTTGTTTAATGCGAGACGGTTATTCATTTAAATCAGAGAATAATGGTTGTTCTATTTATATGAGTAATATCTTTTATGGTCATGCACCCTTGAAGAGTGGTCTATTCTTATTGAATCTCAATAGTAGTAATACACATATTCATAATGTTGAAGCCAAAAGATGCAGAGTTGATAATGAAAGTGCAACTTATTTGTGGCACTGTCGTTTAGGTCATATCGGTATAAAGCGCATGAAGAAACTCCATGCTGATGGACTTTTGGAACCACTTGATTATGAATCACTTGGTACTTGCGAACTGTGCCTCATGGGCAAGATGACTAAAACACCGTTCTCCGGTACTATGGAGAGAGCAACAGATTTGTTGGAAATCATACATACCGATGTATGTGGTCCAATGAATATTGAGGCTCGAGGCGGATATCGTTATTTTCTCACCTTCACAGATGATTTGAGCAGATATGGATATATCTACTTAATGAAGCATAAGTCTGAAACATTTGAAAAGTTCAAAGAATTTCAGAGTGAAGTTGAAAATCATCGTAACAAGAAAATAAAGTTTCTACGATCTGATCGTGGAGGAGAATATTTGAGTTACGAGTTTGGTGTACATTTGAAAAACTGTGGAATAGTTTCACAACTCACGCCACCCGGAACACCACAGCGCAATGGTGTGTCCGAACGTCGTAATCGTACTTTACTAGATATGGTGCGATCTATGATGTCTCTTACAGATTTACCGCTATCATTTTGGGGTTGTGCTTTAGAGACGGCCGCATTCACGTTAAATAGGGCACCATCAAAATCCGTTGAGACGACGCCTTATGAACTGTGGTTTGGCAAGAAACCAAAGTTGTCGTTTCTTAAAGTTTGGGGCTGCGATGCTTATGTGAAAAAACTTCAACCTGATAAGCTCGAACCCAAATCGGAGAAATGTGTCTTCATAGGATACCCAAAGGAAACTGTTGGGTACACCTTCTATCACAGATCCGAAGGCAAGACATTCGTTGCTAAGAATGGATCATTTCTAGAGAAGGAGTTTCTCTCGAAAGAAGTGAGTGGGAGGAAAGTAGAACTTGACGAGGTAACTGTACCTGCTCCCTTACTGGAAAGTAGTTCATCACAGAAAACTGTTTCAGTGACACCTACACCAGTTAGTGAGGAAGCCAATGATAATGATCATGAAACTTCAGATCAAGATACTACTGAACCTCGTAGATCAACCAGAGTAAGATCCGCGCCAGAGTGGTACGGTAATCCTGTTCTGGAAGTCATGCTACTAGATCATGATGAACCTACGAACTATGAAGAAGCGATGGTGAGCCCAGATTCCGCAAAGTGGCTTGAAGCCATGAAATCTGAGATGGGATCCATGTATGAGAACAAAGTATGGACTTTGGTTGACTTGCCCGATGATCGGCAAGCAATTGAGAATAAATGGATCTTTAAGAAGAAGACTGACGCTGATGGTAATGTTACTGTCTACAAAGCTCGACTTGTCGCAAAAGGTTTTCGGCAAGTTCAAGGGATTGACTACGATGAGACCTTCTCACCCGTAGCGATGCTTAAGTCCGTCCGAATCATGTTAGCGATTGCCGCATTTTATGATTATGAAATTTGGCAGATGGATGTCAAAACTGCATTCCTGAATGGATTTCTGGAAGAAGAGTTGTATATGATGCAACCGGAAGGTTTTGTCGATCCAAAGGGAGCTAACAAAGTGTGCAAGCTCCAGCGATCCATTTATGGACTGGTGCAAGCCTCTCGGAGTTGGAATAAACGTTTTGATAGTGTGATCAAAGCATTTGGTTTTATACAGACTTTCGGAGAAGCCTGTATTTACAAGAAAGTGAGTGGGAGCTCTGTAGCATTTCTGATATTATATGTGGATGACATATTACTGATTGGAAATGATATAGAATTTCTGGATAGCATAAAGGGATACTTGAATAAAAGTTTTTCAATGAAAGACCTCGGTGAAGCTGCTTACATATTAGGCATTAAGATCTATAGAGATAGATCAAAACGCTTAATTGGACTTTCACAAAGCACATACCTTGACAAAATTTTGAAGAAGTTCAAAATGGATCAAGCGAAGAAAGGGTTCTTGCCTGTGTTACAAGGTGTGAAATTGAGTAAGACTCAATGCCCGACCACTGCAGAAGATAGAGAGAATATGAAAGATGTTCCCTATGCATCAGCCATAGGATCTATCATGTATGCAATGCTGTGTACCAGACCTGATGTATGCCTTGCTATAAGTTTAGCAGGGAGGTACCAAAGTAATCCAGGAGTGGATCACTGGACAGCGGTCAAGAACATCCTGAAATACCTGAAAAGGACTAAGGATATGTTTCTCATATATGGAGGTGACAAAGAGCTCATCGTAAAAGGTTACGTTGATGCAAGCTTTGACACTGATCCGGACGATTCTAAATCGCAAACCGGATACGTGTTTACATTAAACGGTGGAGCTGTCAGTTGGTGCAGTTCTAAACAAAGCGTCGTAGCGGGATCTACATGTGAAGCGGAATACATAGCTGCTTCGGAAGCAGCAAATGAAGGAGTCTGGATGAAGGAGTTCATATCCGATCTAGGTGTCATACCTAGTGCATCGGGTCCAATGAAAATCTTTTGTGACAATACTGGTGCAATTGCCTTGGCAAAGGAATCCAGATTTCACAAAAGGACCAAACACATCAAGAGACGCTTCAACTCCATCCGGGATCTAGTCCAGGTGGGAGACATAGAGATTTGCAAGATACATACGGATCTGAATGTTGCAGACCCGTTGACTAAGCCTCTTCCACGAGCAAAACATGATCAGCACCAAGGCTCCATGGGTGTTAGAATCATTACAGTGTAATCTAGATTATTGACTCTAGTGCAAGTGGGAGACTGAAGGAAATATGCCCTAGAGGCAATAATAAAGTTATTATTTATTTCCTTATAATCATGATAAATGTTTATTATTCATGCTAGAATTGTATTTACCGGAAACATAATACATGTGTGAATACATAGACAAACAAAGTGTCACTAGTATGCCTCTACTTGACTAGCTCGTTAATCAAAGATGGTTATGTTTCCTAACCATGAACAATGAGTTGTTATTTGATTAACGAGGTCACATCATTAGTAGAATGATCTGATTGACATGACCCATTCCATTAGCTTAGCACCCGATCGTTTAGTATGTTGCTATTGCTTTCTTCATGACTTATACATGTTCCTATGACTATGAGATTATGCAACTCCCGTTTACCGGAGGAACACTTTGGGTACTACCAAACGTCACAACGTAACTGGGTGATTATAAAGGAGTACTACAGGTGTCTCCAATGGTCGATGTTGGGTTGGCGTATTTCGAGATTAGGATTTGTCACTCCGATTGTCGGAGAGGTATCTCTAGGCCCTCTCGGTAATACACATCACATAAGCCTTGCAAGCATTACAACTAATATGTTAGTTGTGAGATGATGTATTACGGAACGAGTAAAGAGACTTGCCGGTAACGAGATTGAACTAGGTATTGGATACCGACGATCGAATCTTGGGCAAGTAACATACCAATGACAAAGGGAACAACGTATGTTGTTATGCGGTCTGACCGATAAAGATCTTCGTAGAATATGTAGGAGCTAATATGGGCATCCAGGTCCCGCTATTGGTTATTGACCAGAGACGTGTCTCGGTCATGTCTACATTGTTCTCGAACCCGTAGGGTCCGCACGCTTAAGGTTACGATGACAGTTATATTATGAGTTTATGCATTTTGATGTACCGAAGGTTGTTCGGAGTCCCGGATGTGATCACGGACATGACGAGGAGTCTCGAAATGGTCGAGACATAAAGATTGATATATTGGAAGCCTATGTTTGGACATCGGAAGTGTTCCGGGTGAAATCGGGATTTTACCGGGTTACCGGGAGGTTACCAGAACCCCCCGGGAGCCATATGGGCCATCATGGGCCTTAGTGGAAAGGAGAAAGGGGCAGCCCAAGGGGGCTGCGTGCCTCCCCCCTTCCCCTAGTCCTATTAGGACTAGGAGAGGTGGCCGGCCACCCCTCTCCCTCTTTCCCCCTTGGGAATCCTAGTTGGAATAGGATTGGGGGGGGAGTCCTACTCCCGGTAGGAGTAGGACTCCTCCTGCGCCTCTCTCTCTTGGCCGGCGCCCGCTCCCCCCTTGGCTCCTTTATATACTGAGGTAGAGGCACCCCAAATACACACAAGTTGACACAAGTTGATCCACGTGATCAATTCCTTAGCCGTGTGCGGAGCCCCCTGCCACCATATTCCTCGATAATACTGTAGCGGAGTTTAGGCGAAGCCCTGCTGCTGTAGTTCATCAAGATCGTCACCACGCCGTCGTGCTGACGAAACTCTTCCCCGACACTTTGCTGGATCGGAGTCCGGGGATCGTCATCAAGCTGAACGTGTGCTCGAACTCGGAGGTGCCGTAGTTTCGGTGCTTGATCGGTTGGATCGAGAAGACGTACGACTACTTCCTCTACGTCGTGTCATCGCTTCCGCAGTCGGTCTGCGTTGGGTACGTAGACAATACTCTCCCCTCGTTGCTATGCATCACATGATCTTGCGTGTGCGTAGGAAATTTTTTGAAATTACTACGAAACCCAACATATTGGATATACATTATGTTAATGTGTACTTTACTAGTACTCCTAGTAGCACCAGGGTATTGGATACCGGTTCGGTTGCTAAGTGTTAGTAACTCGAAATAAAAGCTACGGAAGAAACGGAGACTAGCTAAAGGTGAGCTGACGATATATGTTGGAAGTGTTTCCAAGGTTGATATGATCAAGCATCGCACACTCCCTCTACCACCGAGATTGGTGTTTGCGTTGAGCATAGACATGATTGGATTATGTCCATCGCAATACGGTTATTCATTTAAGGAGAATAATGGTTACTCTATTTTTGAATAATACCTTCAATGGTCTTGCACCTAAAGGAATGGTTTATTGAATCTCGGTCGTAGTGATACACATTTTCATGCCAAAAGATATAAGATAGTAATGATAGTACCACTTACTTATGGCACTGCCATGTAAGTCATAATGGTATAAAATGCATGAAGAAGCTCCATGTTGATGGAT
This sequence comes from Triticum aestivum, assembly GCF_018294505.1. Lineage (NCBI taxonomy): Eukaryota > Viridiplantae > Streptophyta > Magnoliopsida > Poales > Poaceae > Triticum > Triticum aestivum. The sequence goes on from NC_057810.1 coordinate 97,177,060, forward strand.
CTTTGGACTCACTCGTTTTTGAAAAGTTTGAGACATGCGAACCATGTCTATTGGTGTATATGCATGAAGAAACTCCATGCAAATGGATCGTTTGGACTCACTTGATTTTGAATCACTTGAGATATGCAAATCATACCACATGGACAAGATGACTGAAAAGCCTCGGTTTCAGTAAGATGGAACAAGATAGCAACTTGTTGGAAGCAACACATTTTGATGTGTGCAGTCCAATGAGTGCTGAGGCATGCAGTGAATATCGTTATGTTCTTACTTCACAGATGATTTGAGTAGATGTTGAGTATATTTACTTGATGAATCACGAGTCTGAATTATTGAAAGGTTCAAGTAATTTTAGAGTGAAGTTGAAGGTCATTGTGACAAGAGGATAAAATGTCTATGATATGATCATAGAGATGAATATCTGAGTTACGAGTTTTGGCACACAATTAAGACATTGTGGAAATTGTTTCGCAATTAATACCGCCTGGAACACCATAGTGTGATGGTGTGTCCGAACATCATAGTTGCACCCTATTGGATATGGTGCGTACCATGATGTCTCTTATCGAATTACCACTATCGTTCATGGGTTAGGCATTAGAGACAACCACATTCACTTTAAATAGGGCACCACGTAATTCCGATGAGATGACACCGTATGAATTATGATAAGAGACATCATGGTACGCACGCACCATATCTCAAACTTTTCAAAAACGAGTGAGTCCAAAGATCCATCAACATGGAGCTTCTTCATGCATTTTATACCATTATGACTTACATGGCAGTGCCACAAGTAAGTGGTACTATCATTACTATCTTATATCTTTTGGCATGAAAATGTGTATCACTACGACCAAGATTCAATAAACCATTCCTTTAGGTGCAAGACCATTGAAGGTATTATTCAAAAATAGAGTAACCATTATTCTCCTTAAATGAATAACCGTATTGCGATGGACATAATCCAATCATGTCTATGCTCAACGCAAACACCAATCTCGGTGGTAGAGGGAGCGTGCGATGCTTGATCATATCAACCTTGGAAACACTTCCAACATATATCGTCAGCTCACCTTTAGCTAGTCTCCGTTTATTTCGTAGCTTTTATTTCGAGTTACTAACACTTAGTAACCGAACCGGTATCCAATACCCTGGTGCTACTAGGAGTACTAGTAAAGTACACATTAACATAATGTATATCCAATATACTTCTATCGACCTTGCCAGCCTTCTCATCTACCAAGTATCTAGGGTAATGCTGCTCCATTGGTTGTTCCCCTTATTACAGAAGCACTTAGTCTCGGGTTTGGGTTCAACCTTGGGTTTCTTCACTGGAGCAGCAGCTGATTTGCCGTTTCATGAAGTATCCCTTCTTGCCCTTGCCCTTCTTGAAACTAGTGGTTTCACCAACCATCAACAATTGATGCTCCTTCTTGATTTCTACTTTCGCGGTGTCAAACATCATGAATACCTCATGGATCATCTTATTTATCCTTGATATGTTATAGTTCATCACGAAGCTCTAGCAGCTCGGTGGCAATGACTTTGGAGAAATATCACTATCTCATTTGGAAGATCAACTCCCACTCAATTCAAGTGATTGTTGCACTCAGACAATCTGAGCACAAGCTCAACGATTGAGATTTTCTCCCTTAGTTTGCAGGTTAAGAGAATCGTCGGAGGTCTTATACCTCTTGACGTGAGCACGAGCCTGAAATCCCAATTTCAGCCCTCGAAACATCTCATATGTTCCGCGATGTTTCGAAAACGTCTTTGGTGCCTCTACTTAAACCATTCAACTGAACTATCACGTAGTTATCAAAACGTGTATGTTCGATGTTCGAAACATCCACAAATGACGTTTGGGGTTCAGCACACTGAGCAGTGCATTAAGGACATAAGCTTTCTACTGTTCGCATAATCGCTACTATCAACTTTCAACTATATTTTCTCTAGGAACATATCTAAAACAGTAGAACTAAAGCGCGAGCTACGACATAATTTGCAAAAGGTCTTTTGACTATGTTCAGGATAATTAAGTTCATCTTATGAACTCCCACTCAGATAGACATGCCTCTGGTCATCTAAGTGATTACATGATCCGAGTCAACTAGGCCGTGTCCGATCATCACGTGAGACGGACTAGTCATCATCGGTGAACATCTTCATGTTGATCGTATCTACTATACGACTCATGCTCGACCTTTCGGTCTCCGTGTTCCGAGGCCATGTCTGTACATGCTAGGCTCGTCAAGTTAACCCTAAGTGTTTTCGCTGTGTAAAACTGTCTTACACCCGTTGTATGTGAACGTAAGAATCCATCACACCCGATCATCACGTGGTGCTTAGAAGCGACGAACTGTAGCAACGGTGCACAGTTAGGGGAGAACACTTCTTGAAATGTTGTAAGGGATCATCTTATTTACTACCGTCGTTCTAAGCAAACAAGATGCATAAACATGATAAACATCACATGCAATCAAATAGAGTAGTGACATGATATGGCCAATATCATATAGCTCCTTTGATCTTCATCTTCGGGGCTCCATGATCATCTTGTCACCGGCATGACACCATGATCTCCATCATCATGATCTCCATCATCGTGTCTTCATGAAGTTGTCACGCCAATGACTACTTCTACTTCTATGACTAACGCGTTTAGCAATAAAGTAAAGTAGTTTACATGGCGTTCTTCAATGACACGCAGGTCATACAATAAATAAAGACAACTCCTATGGCTCCTGCCGGTTGTCATACTCATCGACATGCAAGTCATGAATCCTATAACAAGAACATGATCAATCTCATACATCACATATATCATTCATCACATCCTTTTGGCCATATCACATCACATAGCATACCCTGCAAAAACAAGTTAGACGTCCTCTAATTGTTGTTTGCATGTTTTACGTGGCTGCTATGGGTTTCTAGCAAGAACGTTTCTTACCTACGCAAGACCACAACGTGATATGCCAATTGCTATTTACCCTTCATAAGGACCCTTTTCATCGAATCCGTTCCGACTAAAGTTGGAGAGACTGGCACCCGCTAGCCACCTTATGCACCAAGTGCATGTCAATCGGTGGAACCTGTCTCACGTAAGAGTACGTGTAAGGTCGGTCCGGGCCACTTCATCCCACAATACCGTCGAAACAAGATTGGACTAGTAACGGTAAGCATATTGAACAACATCAACGCCCACAACTACTTTGTGTTCTACTCGTGCAAAGAATCTACGCAATAGACCTAGCTCATGATGCCACTGTTGGGGAACGTAGCAGAAATTCAAAATTTTCCTACGTGTCACCAAGATCTATCTATGGAGAGACCAGCAACGAGTAGAAGGAGAGTGCATCTACATACCCTTGTAGATCGCTAAGCGGAAGCGTTCAAGTGAACGGGGTTGATGGAGTCGTACTCGTCGTGATTCAGATCACCGATGATCAAGTGCCGAACGGACGGCACCTCCGCGTTCAACACACGTGCAGCCCGGTGACGTCTCCCACGCCTTGATCCAGCAAGGAGAGAGGGAGAGGTTGAGGAAGACTCCATCCAACAGCAGCACAACGGCGTGGTGGTGGTGGAGGAGCGTGGCAATCCAGCAGGGCTTCGCTAAGCACCAGGGGAGAGGAGGAGTAGGGAGAGAGGTAGGGCTGCACCAAGAGGGAGAGAACTCATGAGTACAAAGTTACAACAACTTGGGTTCACTCCATCCAAGGCAGATACCTCACTCTTTTTCTACAAAAAAGGCAACATTACTATATTTGTTCTTGTTTATGTCGATGATATAGTTGTTGCCAGTTCTAGTCCAGATGCTACTACCTGCTTGCTGAAGGATATAAAGTTGGAATTTGCCCTCAAAGATTTGGGAGATCTTCATTACTTTCTTGATATAGAAGTCAAGCAGGTAAAAGATGGTATACTTCTTACTCAGGAAAAATATACCACTGACATACTCAGGAGAGTAGGATTGGAACATTGCAAACCTGTGAGTACACTGCTCTCAACTTCAGAAAAACTTACAGTTGAAAGTGAAGAACTACTTGGATCAGACGATGCAATAAATTACAGAAGTGTTGTAGGTGCATTGCAATCCTCGACTCTTACTCATCCTGATATTTCTTATTCTGTGAATAAAGTGTGTCAATACTTGCATGTCCCTAGTACAACTCATTGGACTGCAGTTAAGAGAATTCTGAGGTACTTCAAGTTTACAGAAGGACTTGGACTTCAGATTTACAAGTCTTCGTCTATGCTTGTTACTACTTATTCTGATGCAGATTGGGCAGGGTGTGTTGATGATAGAAGGTCCACGGGTTGCTTTGCCGTGTTTCTAGGATCAAATCTTGTATCATGGAGTGCAAGAAAACAGGCCACTATCTCAAGATCTAGCACCGAGGCTGAGTATAAGGCTCTAGCAAATGCTATAGCTGAAGTTATGTGGATTCAGACTTTGCTTCATGAACTTGGAATCAAGATTCCACAAGATGCGAGGTTATGGTGTGATAATATTGGTGCTACATATCTCTCGGCTAATCTTGTGTTTCATGCAAGGACAAAACACATTGAAATTGATTTTCACTTTGTCAGAGAAAGGGTAGCTCGCAAGCTTCTTGACATTCAGTTCATACCAACTGGAGATCAACTCACTGATGAGTTCACAAAACCTCTTACAGCTAGAAGTTTAGATGAGTTCAAGTACAATCTCAACCTTGGTAAGATTACATAGGTTTAGATTGAGGGGAAGTGTTAGATGATAGAGATAGAATAATGTTTAAAGTTCATCTTGTGTTCTATCTCTTCTTTTGTAACTTCCTGTATTCGAACTCTGTAACCTGGAACGCATTCCAGCGATAGTTCCTTTCGTGTACGCCATGGCTGGCTATCTCGCCTCAATTAATATATACACGCGGCCACCCACGGGTGGAGATACGCTTCCCAACCATATCTTTCATTGATGCCTTCAGCTACTATGCCCTCAACCTCCTGCATGATCTTGTTCATGTGGGAAATCAACAGCCTACCTAATAAAACAACAGCCTATACAGACGAACTGAATGTTAGACCTATTTATCTTCACGCAGCGCAACATCGAAATGTTGAGCTCCTAAACCCTTTTTTTAAGAAATTTGTTTCATACCATATATCAACTATTCACAAATGGGACACGTTCCTTCTAGTATCTTGTAAATAAATAACTTTAAATACAGAGTTGCTCTAGCATATTGTGATCCCTAATTAAAAGGCATGAGTTAAACGAGGCATGCTCCCACAAGACTCCAGCGTTATGCAAATAGCGGTCGTTGATTAACGTAGTACACCTTCATAGCTTTCTTCGTATCTTTGGCTTTACTGTTGTCGGTGAAGTGGCGACGCACAGTCTCCGTAATCTTGTTCAGCACCTTTGTAAGTGCCAGCTTCACCTCGCCAGGATGCAGATCGCCGTGTTCATAATCAGCGATAAGCTTCTCCATCTTGTGAAACGTCCTGCTAATGTCACCATTGTTCTCTTCCTTGCTGGGCACCTCAAAGCATCCAAACTCTGGAAGCACAATATGTTTGATGTACTCCATGCATGGGTTTCCTTCCACAACTTTCGCAGGGCAGAAAGCGTTCCTTATCTTCACAGGTACATCTCGCTCCTCGTCTTCCATGAAGATGGCAAGAACATTGGATCTTGTATCTTAGCATGTTTGTGGTCCAAAATCAAAATGGGGAGCTTATCATGGGAAAGAATGATAGGTCCATGATCTTCACCCTTCATGTCTCTGCAGTGTTCTCTGGTGAGCGTGCCGACATCAAGTGATCCAGATGGCTCTCCTCATGATCCATGTACAGCAGCCATATGCCCACCTTCTGGAACAACACAGCGGCACACTACATGCAGGTGTAGACGACCCTCACGCCTACCATGCGGCTTGACGAGTTCTCGGTACTCCACGGGTGACTCCGCCACGCCACAACACCTCACCGTCCTCCTCAAGGTGTTGTTTCTGGCAATGTCCATGAGAAGCGCCCAATACTCGCGGGAGGCCGGCCCGTTGATTTCATCCAACAGCCACACGAACTCCACCCTGTTGAGCTCCAGCCTATCGTTGTTCATATCTAGATCATGTAGCGTCCGATGGCCTGGATCTTGCTTAGGTCATCGGATTTGCCGAGTATGTGAGAAAACCAATCTGCCATCAGGATTTTGAACCTGCAGCCGTCTTTGATGAGCTTGTTGACGTTGAACAGCAGCATGATCCCCTGCCCGATGTGTACCCATGGGGAGGGGTTGCACCAAACGTACCAGATAGGATCGGCCTTCCTCTCCAGAAGGATACTGTGCTCGTCCTTGTTGGCGCTCTCCAGCCCGACAGGGGCGGTCCTGGGATTATAGGGGCCCAAGGCTAAACTAAAATTCAGGGCCTTTAGTGTAACACTACTAGAAAAACACCAATTAGTCCCAGTTCGTAAGGGCCTTTAGTCCCGGTTTATGAACCGGGACTAATGGGTCGTTACAAATACCTCCACCAATTAGTCCCGGTTCCAACACGAACCGGGACAGATGTGCCTCCACGTGGCCGGTCCGCCGAGCACCAACCGGAACCGGGACAGATGTGCCTCCGCCGAGCACCAACCGGGACTAAAAGTCCATGTTTTTTTACAAAAGTGGCTGCTTTAGGGGTTTTGGGGGTTATTTTTAGGTTGTTATTGACTAGCTAATAGAGAGAAGTGTCCTCTCTTATATCTTCGTCCTTTGTTTATCAACGTTGCTGCTATGTTCATTTCACCCGCTGATATAACATGCTCATGCATGCTTGCATCATACATCATCATATATAATAATAAGTCCTACTAACATCATGCATCATCATACAACTTCTACTCATTATTAATAATAAGTCATACGATCATCATCCTCATAGTCATCGAATCCAACCCTACATAATTGTTCTTAGCACATGATCATCAGTATCAGGTAGGACCTAAACACCCTTAAGGTAAAATAGCATAAAACAATATAGACCCTGACTCTCCATTATGAAGAATGGCGATCATCCTGTCTCCAATTCTTGCCCTTCGCTGCTTGTTGCTTCCAAGAAGCTCCTTACGACTGTCCATACATTTTTTCCATTCTTTGATTGTTATGTCTCCACTTTTTTTAGAAACCCGGTATGGACAGTTGAGATTCGTAGGACGACCTGGTTGTATGTTCAAAACATGAAGGCTACCATGGTATACATCAGATGAGGCACACAATCATTCGGGATTATCTGTTGAAAAACATAGTAATAACTTCGTAGTTAGCAATGATGTACTAGTTTTAGAAGTGTGCAAAAAGATGCACGGATGTTGTAATAGTAAAAAATAATCTTACCAGGGTATCTCCATGGTAGTTACCGTAGTTCAACACGTGCACTAGTGGCACGTATTGACCATAATGTTGAGGAGTTTGATTGTAGATATTGTAATTCTCAAGATCAGTACAAAATGCGACCAGATGATTTTTCTCCTGATAAGTTAATTCGGAGCCTTCGGTGTAGTAGGTTCTGTCTACCATCTTCCGCACATTCTTTGAAGAATGAAAATAAGCTGTCAATGGAGATAAGTTGTCAACTATTTTGAAATAAACAATATAAATTACTTAATAACTATGTTAAGCTCACATGGGGGAAGAATTGGAGGTGTATCCACAAGGACCCAAATCGAAGGTCTCTCTTGCTCGATTGTAGGATCACCAAGATCCATGGTGACAAGCATACCCTCATCAAGACCATACATCTTGCAAAGTGCTTCCCAATTTTTGCAACCAAAATGGGTTACACTCTGAGCATTGTACAACTTTACTTGAAAATCCACACCATGATGGGTACTTAGGATAATTTTTTTGGTTTCAAAACTTTCATGGTCTTCAAAACCCATCCTCTCCAAGACATAGCGTCTTGCAAAGCATGGGATAAGCTAGTCGAATTGGAAAAGATGAAAAATATTGTCATGATTAAAATAGTTGAAGTCATGATTAATTAGAAAAAAACTATTGTCGTCGGTTGCGTACCGTATGAACATCGAAGGTCTCCTCGAGCTTAATGCTGAAGCGACGATCTTCGTCCAGCTCAATGAACCTGTCGCAGATACCTCGGTCGTCGTGGCACCAGTCGCACTCCCCCGGGCGGTTTTCGTCGTCCGAGTACGACATTTCCGGCCTATGTTCATAATTCAAATATTAAACTAGATTATTAATCACGGGTTGACTATCGGTGATGTACGTAGCTCCTCCTTTCATTCCCGAGTGCATTATTACATCAAATTGTCTAGCACACGGGAATGAAGGAGAACTTATCCGATATGAGCATTCAATAAGCAAAACCAAATCATAAAATAAGAAAAACCAAATCATAAAATAAAGTAGTATTCAAATTAGCATGCATTCAATAATTATAAGCAAAAGTACATCATCTCTTGGTGTCCGTACATCGTCGAATATTATCACTAATATAGCATCACTAATACAACTAGAACCGTAGCGCCCGACGGGTATCGACGCGGGCGGTGGACACCCAAAGATAAGGAACCATCACAGGATCATAGCTCTAGTGAGATCCCTGAAGAACCTGCCAGGTATTGTCGAACCTGCCCTCCAATGCAACCATGTAGCGACGGACGTGCTCGTCCTCCTCGCTGACACGGTGACGTACCACCTCCGCGGTGTCCGGAAGCCTCGGCACCGTCACTGGCCCACGCGACCACCACCAAACAAGGATCGGGTCAACAACGGGCTGCCTCCTCACCAACCTACGTCCCCCGAAAGGTAGCACCTCCCAATATCAGCCCGGCAGAGCCCAGTCCCGAACATGGCCCTGATCAAGCAAGCCTCCACCGCCGAGTCGACGACGACGAGGATGCGGGGTAGGCATCGCTGACGTCGATGCGGGAACTACTTCTATATATAGTTAAATAAAGTAGTTTTATTAATTAAATCAACTATCTAGTTCAACTACTAATTAAGCACTTACTATAAATAAATAAAGTACTACTTACTAAAAACAAACTACTTCTATATATAGTAAAATAAATTAGTTTATTAAATCAACTAGCTAGTTCAACTATATATATATTAAGCACTTACTATAAATAAAATAAAATAGTACTTACTAAAAATATGAACTACATATTAATTACACAATCTAAATTACACAATATGAACTACATATCTAAATTACACCATATCTAATTTAACAAAAAGATCTACACATCTAATCTAACAAAAAAATCTACTAACAAAAAAAATCTAACATAATATGAACAAATTAATTACACAATCTAAATTACACAATATGAACTACATATCTAAATTACACAACATCTAATCTAACAAAAAAATCTACACATCTAATCTAACAAAAAAATCTATTAACAGAAGAAAAAATCTAACATAATATGAACAAATTAATTACACAATCTAAATTACACAATATGAACTACATATCTAAATTACTACAAATCTAATCTAACAAAAAAATCTATGAACTATACAAAAAAATCTAAAAAAATCGAATAAAAATAAAATAAAGTTGCTCACGGCCGGCGACGGCGACGGCGACGGCGAGGTGCAGCAGGGCGGGCGGCGACGTCGGGGCGGGGCGGCGACGGCGTCGGGCGGCAGGGCGGGCGGCGACGGCAACGGGTCGGGGCGGCGACGGCGCGCGTCGGGGCGGCAGGGGACGGCGTCGGGGCGGGGCGGCGACGGCGAGGTGGCGGCAGGGGACGGCGCGCGGCGTCGGGAGAGATCAAAGTCGGGGCGGGGCGGCAGTGCTACTTATATGGCAAAGGCTTTGGTCTCGGTTCGTGCCGCAAACCAGGACCAATGCCTCTCTTTTGTCCCAGTTTGAGCCACCAACCGAGACCAAATGCCTCTTTTCGGCAACCCAAAGGGCGGGAAACAAAGACCTTTGGTCCCGGTTGGTGGCTCCAACCGGGACAAAAGGGGCGCATTGGTACAGGTTGGTGACATCAACCGTACCAAAGAGGGGCATTGGTACCGGTTGACGCCACCAACCGGTACCAATGGACCCGTCTAATTTTTTATTTTCTGCAACTGTTTTTTAGTTGATTCTTTCTGCAGCTGTTTTTTTAGTCCCACCTCGCCAAGCGAGAGGCACTCGCAGCTGTTTATAAGCCCTGAGTGCAGAGACGATGAAGAAGAGGCTCAATGCTCACCTGCATGTTGGTTAGCTTCAAGCCTTGAGGAATAGAGTAGACTGCACAGAGCTATGTGTAGTGCAGTTGACACTATTCCGAAAGGCTTGAAGCAAATTAACGAGCATTGCACCTTTTTTTCTTTTTAATGACTTATTTTTAATAGTTGTGATTAACTTAACTAAAAAATGAGGATAGATGCTTATTTTTAATGACTTATTACAACTCAGAAATAAAAAGAAAAAAATAAATATAGCAGAAAAAAAAACAATATAAAAAACTACTCAGAAATAAATAGAAGAAAAATAGTTGTGATTAACTTTACTAAAATAATGAGCATAGATGCTTATTTTTAATGACTTATTACAATTCAGAAATAAATATAAGAAAAAATAGTTGTGATTAACTTTACTAAAAAATGAGCATAGATGCTTATTTCTAATGACTTATTACAACTCGGAAATAAAAAGGAAAAATAAATATAACAGAAAAGAAAAAAAACTACTCAGAAATGAGCATAGATGCGCTTATAGAGAAAATTCACCCTAAATTCATAATAAATTTCTACTAACTTCAGAGAAATTCAGTATGAATTTAGGTTAAATTTCCTGTATAAGGGCATCTATTTTTATTTTGAGAGGAGCTCAACAAGGCAGAGAGGGAGGGGCTTATAAACCGGTCTGATTCCCCTTCGGTTGGCGAGGTGGGACTAAACTCTGACCGCAACGAGGACCAACCCTTTAGTCCCGGTTGGTGGCATGAACCGGGACTAAAGGGCAGCCTTTGGTCGCGGTTCATGCCACCAACCGGAACCAATGGTGGTGGGCCAGGAGCGAGGACCATTGGTCCCGGTTCGTCCCTCCAACCGGAACCAAAAGGTCCAGACGAACCGGGACCAATGGCCCACGTGGCCCGGCCGGCCCCCGGGGCTCACGAACCGGGTCCAATGCCCCCATTGGTCCCGGTTCTGGGTTGAACCGGGACTAATGGGCTGAACCGGCCTGGATCATTGGCCCTTTTCTACTAGTGTAAAGGTCTAAATAATAATCAATGTACGCAAATATAATTTTTTTAGGCCAAAAAAATATGTGCCTCCAAAATCATTATGCATATCAAATATTATATACATATATTACCTTAATTTTTCTTCTAACATTCTTATATACAAAATTACTAATGATATTTTCCATGGGGGCGAAACTGGATTGAAAGCTCATCAGAGATTCGGAGGCAATTGAGGTTTCCTGAGCTTTGCTTGGATCGCGTCGCGGAGCAATATTTGGGCACTCGCCTTTAGGACAGGGAGCGCCGGTCGACCGTACGACTCGTCCCTATGCCTTCCTCCTCGTCAATTCGTCATCAATCAAAATCAAAAAACAAATCAGCCAACTGCTTCACCTCGGGTCGCCAGTCGCCACCTCAGTCTGCCGCCGTAGTTGATAGAGGCAAGGGTGCCATGTCCTCATCAGTAGTCGTCGTAGGCATCACCAGTCCAGCACAAGTCCTAGACCAGCACAGAATCATACAAGTTCAGTTTACGAACTGCGGATATATATAGACTCAAGGTAATGCCGTGCAAATTCGGCGACACATTTTCCAGGTACGGTACTCCGAGGACAGACACCTTAATTAATACGGAGCATGCAACAAATCAACTGGATGAGAGTCTAGAGTACTTATCAAGTTTAACAAAGATAGAAAAAGAACAGCTGCAGCTCGTGGTTCTAACTCGGGCAAAAACAAAGAAGAACAAGTGTCACAGAAAATGTGTGGTTCTTATTCAGTGGAAAAGGATAGCCGCCGTGGCGACTCAAACAGATAACCCCCTGTATACCTAGGACAAGAACAAACAACACAAGTGCTGCTGAATGAACTCCAAAGGCACAGAAATGCCGCAAACTAACCGATGCCTACGCTGGTACTCCTGAAATGCTCTCAGTTCTCAGTATCTCACCGCAACAACTTCCATGCTGAGTAGGCATCAGTTATTTCAAGTTAAGCTCCAGAATAAGCAGAGACACAAAAAATAAATTATATGGAGATTCAAATCGAAGCATTTCAAGAGTACCGGCGTCTTGGGAGGAGCCAGTACATATACAGTCAGCTCACACACCCGGTCATTGCAGTTCAGACTGGTGGTGGAACCATGGAAGAAGCTGTGCCTTTCAAATCAAAGAACTGGAAAAACTGGTGTGGCATTATCTTGATTTCCCATTTAAAGGCTAGCATCCACAACAAAAGACCAAATTCAATGGCTAACATAGCCTTGCTCTAGAATTAGACATCATGGCGAGCACTCAAACTGGTGCAGTCAAACTTTAGGAAGATCACTAGTACATTATCTTCTACTTATAACGGCTCAGCTAAACAAATTCCTCACTATCAGCAATTCAGGATAGAGCAGGTTTAAGTTTCACATCAATAACCCGACATTTTCCACCTTGCGAACTTTGCTGAACAAACCCAGAGCCCGGTGTACAAAAGATTAAGAGATGAATCCCAGCAACGGCATGACTCAAAATGAGCTGAAGAAAGAAAAAAACTAGAAGCAAACACAGGTGTAACATGTACAGTTAAGTCAGACCATGAAAAAACCACACTGAGTGCAGATACCAATAAATGTAAGCCACAGCCGCAGCCACAGGCCATGAAAATCTCATCAAATGCAGAAATAACAGTTAATCGCTCAGATAACAACACAAGCAAGTCAAAGCAACAGTAGAGCTGGGTAAGTCACATTACATGCAGATGCAGATAACTAGTACATTTTACATATCCAAGTCACGAGAAGTCTCAGTTCATGGTGTTGCTAAAGCCACAACCTTCTGTTGCTAAACCCCAAATCTCCAACACTCCAAAAAGAGCTGCTAGCTAATGCTACATCAGTTCCCTATCACAAGGAAATGCGGCATTCAAACGATAATGCTCTAGCATCTAACGAACATCCCATTCAGTACTGGCTTAAGAGATAAACGGGTCGCCGATAGAAAGATCAGACGCTTCGTCATACCTCCAAACTTGACCTGCCGGACGCTCATGGACCACCAAGGAAGTTCCGCCCCAGACCTTGCTTGCCCACATTTTCTTGGAAGCAAACGGCTGCAGCTTGCTCGTGGCCCCGCGAGTGGAGATAGAATCCAGGCCGGCCAGCAGGACAATCACCTTCTGCAGCAACACAGCTCTCCCAAGAACCAGCTTCAGGAACTCAACCTGGTTTGTGCCCCCGTTGAACTGGTCGAACACCAGCTTCTGAACGCGCGACTTGACGCATTTGATCGGACCGACCGCCTGCCAGAATGTGGACTTGAGCTGGTCGCTTGGCTTGAATTCACCCGGGTCATCGTAGTGGTCGGTGTCATTGTCAGACTGCAAAATCAAAGCACACAATTCAGCAAGCCAACGATGGAATGCAAGCAGTAAAAATTGGAGATTTTGAATGCACAGAGAGAGAGAGAGAGACACAGGGTAAAACTCACAGCCATGATGTGTAAGGTCTCTACTCCAGGGAAGCATCTCAAGAAACACAGCAAAGTTCTGATTTCTTTGGGCACTCTGAAACGGACCTTCAGAGCTAACACCTTCACACTTGGAACCACTGTATTTGGGGTTGGGCAAACTTTTGTCACCCCAGCCTGCACATCGTCGCAACATCAATCAGACAATCATGCAAATCATACAGTACCAGGTAGCATAACACTTTAAGATTTGTGAGAATTGGAGTACCTTGATGATGGTGTTGCCGATCTCAAGCTCGTGGGTGGCCGTGTCCAAGTAGCCGAGCACGGCGAGCTTGGGAGCATGGCCTATCTTGACCTTGATGACCCTGTCATCCTCAGTGGGGTGCGTACAGTAGATAATGAGGCGCTGCAGGTTTGGGGCGGCCACGACGGCGACCTCGTCCGCCAAGGAATGCCAGAGCAGCAAGCAACGGAGGCTGCGGCTGCCGATGCGGACGCGGTCGGGGTAGAAGTAGTTGGAGATGAGCGCCAGGGTCTCCAGCTTGGGGCTGCAGGCGAGCACGTAGTCGAGGTCGCTCTCCTCCGTTTTGCCGTGGCAGAGGCCGAGCTCCTGGAGGTGGGGGAAGACATCGGGGCCGCGCGGGAGGCCGGTGGTGAAGGGGAAGAGCCAGACGCCGAGGTAGAGGCGGCGGAGCGACGCCCCGCAGCGGAGGAGGGTTGCAGGCAGCTGCACGGGCTCGTCGAAGGAGTAGGGGCGGTTGACGAGGGTGAGGTTCTCCACGCCCTTGTCGGCGAGGTGGCGGAGCCACTCCGGGAGGAGCGCCTCCTTGTTGGACTCGTCGATGGGGATCTCGGCGATGCGGACGGCGCGGAAGGGGCCCGGGTGGGAGGCGAGGACGCGGGACACCAACGCGGCGGCGGGGCCGGGGGACGGGAGGAGGTGGGCATCGTCGAGGGCGAGCGGGGTGGCGCGCCAGAGCCCGCGCCAGCGGCGCGAGAGCGCGCCGGTGCGCGCGGCGTCCTTGACCGGGAGGCGGGAGACGACGTTGCGCAGGAGGGTGTCGGGGAGCGCGCTGATGCGGTCCTCGCCGTCGGAGGAGGAGGTGGCAGCGGAGAGGAGGGCGGCGGGGGAGACCGGGGAGGCCGGGAGGCAGCAGTCCATGATGTGCTCGAGGCCGGCGATGTCGCCCGTCGACATGGCGCCCGGCGGCGGCGGCGGCGGCGGGCGGAGGGAGAGGAGAAAGGTGTGGGTTTCCCTTGGGGGGAGCAGGTGTGTGTCCTTCCTTCCGACCGACGAGTGAGAACTGAGATAAACTTGGATGGCAATAAAAACAAATTGAGTTTGGTCTCACTGTACTCCACTTGCTAGGGTTTCGCGTCCGTGGGCCGGAGCAGAATGGGCCTTCTCCCTTGTTCGTCCGTCTGTGATTTTATTCTGAACTTCGACTAAACAAGTTCTTGCCAACTTCTTGGTTATTTTGAGCAATTTATTGAGGTCAGAACCCCCCCCCCCCCCCCAATGTTTATTTTATAAAAACCACTTCATCATTGTATTAAAACTAGATGGTTTATGAATCTAAATATATTTTTTATTACTTTTTTATGTTCTTTGTACTGTTTTGACAATTATGAATAAATCGAAAGCTTTCAAATGCATCACGTGTACTCCATTGTAAAGCTATTTTTATTGATTTTATCAAGATCAACACTTTTAAATATCCCTTGCTCAATTTCGATCACTTCAGCATTTCTCCTTCACAAGCACTCGTTGTGCAACGCCACTCGCTGGTGGACACCAGCAATGCCGGCAGACCCAGGACAAAAATGACCCAGGGTCCCATGTCTATCACATATATTTGGATATGAGTACTAATATAGCTAAAAGTAACAGTTAACAATATAATATATATATATATATATATATATATATATATATATATATATATATATAGAATACGATATAACCGTGAATGTGCTTATCGAGGATCCAAAATAAAGAGTTTCACCTGAAATATTAGTTGATCGTAGTAAGTTCAACATCAAAGAAAAATCAAAGTGTCCAAAATGTGAATAAAGTATAACCGTCGATGAGAAAATGCAACACTAGATCCTGATTGCCTACAAATCAAAAAGAAACAAAACCACTTAGTAAAATATTAATTACAGTTGTGTAAGTAATAAGTAAGTTAAAACATTACCTTCCTAAAATGGTTTCCTACGTTCTTTCATGGCTTCAAAGCGATCAATTACCGCATCATTAGTAACCTTCCTCATTTCACTTTTCTCCACGTAACAAATAAGGTCGTACTTCAAGGCGTCGTCACCAAGACGGTTGCACAAATATGTCTTCACAATTCTCATAGCTGAAAAAGATCTCTTAACGGTAGCAAGTGGCAACAGGCAATACTAGTGCTAGCTTCAAAAGTCGATAAACCAAGGGATAGAAAATATGTTTTCTTGTCTTCACCATTTTTTGAGAGAGCTCACAAATATTACTTAATCCAGAGAAGCGATCATCTGCTCGGACATCAGCAATGTGAAGGTGATGCCTAAGGTCCCTGAGTTCTCCATCATCGAAATATTTTGGATAAAGTTCAGCTAGACTCATCAAATGCTCTAAGTTGAAATCACGAAATGATTCATTTGGGCTCAAAGTTGCTGAGCAAACAAGTAGGTCAGAATTTTTCTCATTGAAGCGATATCAAGTTCTTGGAGCAGCCAATCAATAAAACAATCTACTTCATAATGATGCCTATTAGTGATACTTGTTTTTTGCCGTGGCTTCTTTGGGTTCACATATTGGTCGTCCATTTCCAGCTTGGAAATTTCATTGTCGGTGTCAAAACCAGCGGATCTCGGGTAGGGGGTCCCGAACTGTGCGTCTAGGCAGATGGTAACAGGAGACAAGGGACACGATGTTTTTACCCAGGTTCGGGCCCTCTCGATGGAGGTAAAACCCTACTCCTGCTTGATTAATATTGATGATATGGGTAGTACAAGAGTAGATCTACCACGAGATCAAAGAGGCTAAACCCTAGAAGCTAGCCTATGGTATGATTGTTGTTCGTCCTACGGACTAAAACCCTCCGGTTTATATAGACACCGGAGAGGGCTAGGGTTACACAGAGTCGGTTACAATGGTAGGAGATCTACATATCCCTATCGCCAAGCTTGCCTTCCACGCCAAGGAAAGTCCCATCCGGACACGGGACGAAGTCTTCAATCTTGTATCTTCATAGTCCAGGAGTTCGGCCAACGGTGATAGTTCGGCTATCCGGACACCCCCTAATCCAGGACTCCCTCAGTAGCCCCTGAACCAGGCTTCAATGACGACGAGTCCGGCGCGCATATTGTCTTCGGCATTGCAAGGCGGGTTCCTCCTCCGAATACTTCATAGAAGATTTTGAACATAAGGATAGTGTCCGGCTCTGCAAAATAAGTTCCACATACCACCATAGAGAGAATAATCTTTACACAAATTCAATCCGCTGACGTATTCTACGGCGTGACGTCATACCACGGCCAAGCCTTTCTTGGAATCATTTTTACTGTCCCACCTCAGCGTGTTTAGCGAGGCAGTTTCCTTGGCACGTCTTATCAAAGAGGAGATCATGCCCCCTTATTCCGGGATTCTCATCAATACGGGCGTGGGTAATCCAACCGTGCCATTGATTGCGACGCTTGGGAGATAAGCGGGTTTTACCAGGCTGGTGAGGGACGCATAGCTTCGTCCGTCCATATAAGGGGATAAGGATCCGCCTTTTCTCCTACGCCTTCTTCCTCCTTTGCTCCTTCATTTCCGCGCACTCGAGCTCCAGCGCCCAAGTCCGCACATCTCGCCTCAACCTTCCCCAGCCATGTCCGGAGCGGGAGGCAAGTGGATGGCCTCCTCCGTCACGGAGGGGCACAACAAAAAGTTAAGGAAAGCCGGATACCTGCACAGCGACATTGCGCACCGGCTTCCAGACGAGGGGCAGCTCGTCCCCACCCCCAGGCCCCATGAGAGGGTGGTGTTCCTTCCCCATTTCCTCCACGGACTGGGCTTCCCACTCCACCCATTTGTCCGGGGGCTCATGTTCTACTACGGCCTGGATTTCCACGATCTGGCTCCGAATTTCATCCTCAATATTTCAGCGTTTATCGTTGTGTGCGAGGCCTTCCTCTGCATCAAGCCCCACTTCGGCTTATGGCTGAAGACCTTCAATGTCAAACCGAAGGTAGTGGGCAGCCAGCAGGCGGAGTGCGGAGGCGCCATGGTGGGCAAGATGCCCAACGTCATATGGCTCGAGGGCTCCTTCGTGGAAACCATCAAAGGGTGGCAATCGGGGTGGTTCTACATCACCGAGCCGCGTGACCCTGAATGGGCAGCGGCCCCCGAATTCCGATCTGGCATCCCCACATGTCTCACCTCCTGGAAAGAGAAGGGCCTGACATGGGATGATTTGGAAGAGCTGACCGGAATCCAAACCTGCGTCCAAAACCTTGTGAACAAGAAGATCAAGCTCGTCAACGTAGTCCAGGTCATGCTCATCCGCTGGATCCTCCCGTGCCAACAACGGGCCTTCAAGTTGTGGGAGTTTGATCTGGCACATCACCAAACCTTGAGAAAGCTCTTCGACACTACGTACAAAGATGCCTGGAAGGTGTTGTTTAAGGGCGTCGAGGCCCCCGCATCCGCTACCGAAGATCGCGGATTCAGCTCGCGGTGTCAGGCCAGCGAGGTAAGCTATTCTACCCTTTATGGGACTCTTGTTTTTCATAGTCTGACTCTATGTGGGATCTAAACTCCCTTACCTTTGACAGGACTGGCTGAAGACGTCTGGGCAGGTTAACTGTCCGGCTCCTTCGCCAGAGGACCCAGCGGACGCCCGCTTGACGGGGCTGCTGGTTCCGGCACCTCACGTGGTGCCAGAGAAGAAGGCCAAGAAGAAGGCCAAGGGAACTCGAAGGAGTGCGGGTGCCAGGTGTTGTCGGACTCATCGTCCAACGATTCCGAGGTGGACTCCTCCCGTGAAGACGAGGAGGAGGAAAAAGAGGCCTCTCCCCCAGCGAGGGGAGAGAAGAAAAGGAAGGCCGCCCCAGCTGGGGGGGCCGGAGGGTCCAAGAAAGGAAGGACCCTTCCTACGGACTTTTCCACCAACGCCGACGACGGCGAAGAGGAGTGGCCTTCGAGGGCCAAGCCCCTAGCGAGATCGTAAGTGTCCAGATTCCAGAATAACTCATGATTTTTCATTTGTCGCATAGTTTCTTCTAACGCCGAATACAACCATGTAGCCTGCCCAAGGACGAGCTCCCCGCTTCATCGAGCGGCTCCCTGGATTCGTCGGATGTGAATAGCACTTTACTTCCGCCCGCCTCCTCCCCTCGTGACGTAGAAGACGCCGCGGTGGAGTCCCAAAAGGGGCCCAACCAGGAGGAGGTGGTCCTGGAGGCGCCGCAAGGCGACCACCCGGACTCTGGGCGCAAAGGGGGCAAAACCCCAGAGGGCTCTAAGTTCGGCCCTGTGTCGGACTCCATACTGGAACCTACAGTGGTTCCGAAGTCCGGCAGGCGGCCCCTTCGTAAGAAGGGCAAGACTGCGACGCCGGTGGCCTCCGTCCAACCGGAGGCACCGAACAGCTTGCTGGAGGCGCTTAATGGCGCCTCCATCGACGAGGAGCACCGCACTATCATGAGTGCGGTGATCCAGAAAGTTCAGTCCGCCAAGAGCGGGCTGACTGAAGCCTGTACCAGCCTTCTAACAGGCTTTGAGGTAAGTTTTTAAGATATGTAAGAATATTACCGCATAGACGATAGCCCCTGATGCTTAGTTCGGTGTTCGGAAAGAAAAGCCGAGTTGAGGATCTAAAAAGATATACGCAGGAGTCTAACATAAATATGTCAATATGGGAATGCAGGCTGCGCTGCTGACCTCTGCCGCAATGACTGTGGAGGTCAATGCATTGAAGGAGAGCCTCGAGCGGTCCAAGAACGAGCTCGGCCTTGCCAAGAAGCAGCTCGAGGATAAGGAAGGTAAGTAATACCTTATAGAAAGGATTTGGTTGCAAAAAATGACAGGAATAACATGAGTATTACAGGGGCCACGAACAAGGTGGCGACCCTGAAGGAAGCGGTATCCAAGGCCGAAAACAGTGCGGCCGCGGAGCGCACCGAGCGAGAGAAGCAGGAGGCACAGGTGGTGGAGGTGCGGCAAGAGCTCCAGGCTCTCGTGGAAAAACACGAGAGTTTGGAGCATGACTCGAAGACTCAAGAGTCCGAGCTCGCCTTGGCTCTTGAGAGTGCCAAAGCCACTAAGGCGGAAGCCCAGAAGGCCCTCCAGGAGATAAAAAAGATAGCGGTGGGTAAGGCATTCTTCATGCAAAGCAAGCATGTAAATGAATTATCTGTTACTTACCCGAATTCAAAGCTCTCCAGGAGCGTTCGCAGATCTGCCCCGTAGTGTGTCCGATGCTGCCGTGTTCTACTGAGCCGAGGATGGGAGCTCAATGGAAAAGGTGTTCCAGTCTCAATATGCTGAGGCCGGACATCCGGTGCCCCTGAGCGACCAGCTGAAGCAGCTGGTCGAGCTCGACAAGGTGGACGAACAGGCCATGAAGGGCCTCATAGTTTGGTTGTGGCCTAAAGAAGCCATGCCTGGGAGCTACTTCGGTCTGGTGCGGCGGCTGGTGGATGCCTGTCCATGGATTGAAGTCATCAAGCGTTCCATCTGCATTGAAGGTGCCCGTCGGGCCCTTGCCCGTGCTAAAGTGCACTGGGGCAAGATGGACGCCGAGAAGCTTGTGACGGACGCGCCACCGCTGGGCAAGGATTATCGCAAGCTCAAGATGTACTATGAGGGCATCCTGAAGGGTGCCCGCCTTATAGCGGGTGAATGCTCCAAAGATGTAATTTTTGAGTAGACTCGCATTTGTTATCTTGTGCGCTAAAAACTTTGTTCATATGCGCTAAGCAACGCTTGTTAATTTAAAATATTACTTTCTGTGCGGCCGTTTATCAAATTTGAGAGATGGCGAGTCGTTGGCTTCAGCCCCAATGCCACGAGTGCTGGGGTGTTCGGGATAAACTTGAGCGCTCTTGTTCCCATTCTTGGGTCCTTCGAGGGAGGCATTTAACACGACGAATGAGGCAACCGGACTATAATGCTTAAACACTCTCACTTAGCCATAGAATTCTATAATTTTGAATTTCGGCAAAGCCCCTGGTATTCGGAAGACCGAGTTCGGGGCGCTATCCACGCCTTGGCCGGACAATGCCGCCTCCTCGCTCTAAGAGGCATGAGTCTTTAGGGACCCAAAAAAACCTCTCGAACAGCGACCGGCTCTCGCCCTATCATGACGGTCAGTTTTAGCTTTCTCCACTGAGGTGCTCAACCCAGCTCAACCGGGGCACAATCGCAGTGGTTCTCCCAGCGCTACCTTAGCCGATATAACAGAACGTAAGGTACCAAAACATGGGAGCCGGGCAAATCCAACTATTGACCCAAGACATGATTCGGAGCCGATGCATATAATGCTATAAGTTCGGGGTGCCGCACTTGTGAAAGTGTTCGGACTTATCACACCATGTTTTGGGGTACTTAAGCCCTTGGTGTATTGACCGTACCAAGTTGTACGGGTGCAACATGTCATAGATGAACATTTTATTGAAAAAAAGGAATGCAATAATAAGCAGAAGCTATGTATTGTTAAAAAGATGCTGCAATGAAAGCAGAACGATACAAATAGTGCGATAAGCAAGGGATGGGACTATTTAACATGTCCCCCTCCAGGGTAGGCTACGGGATGGTATGAAAAACAGGTATACTGCTCGTAATAGAGATCACCTGGACACTCGACGTAGCTTTTCTGCTTCCCTGGCTGTTGCATCATGAGTTCGGCGATTCTACTGCCGGACAGGGCTTCTGGAAAATGCAGTCCTGAGAATAATAAAAAAAAGAATGACACAATTGGGAGCCCCTGGTGCGGTTGAGCCGCACTCTGGGCATGCCGTGGTCGTGCCCCTCCCACTATGCCCATGGTATCTCCAGAGCGTAGTTATGTATGCGTGGTACTGGTCTTGCAATTTCGCGAGGGCTGGGGTTGGGGCCGCATTGCTACGCGTGCTCGGAATGTGCCAGGCGGTCTTGTTGTAGGTTACTCCGGGCGCGCTTGACGGTGTCCAGATGTTTAGTAGTCGAACTCGAGAATTGCCTTAAGAGGCTGCTTTTTACTTCCGCCGCGAGGGCCGCCGTATGCTCCTCCGTTCGGAGAGAGCGTTCGGTGTTTCCATTGACCGTGATTACTCCTCGAGGGCCAGGCATCTTGAGCTTGAGGTATGCATAGTGCGGCACCGCATTGAACTTTGCAAATGCGGTTCGTCTGAGCAGTGCGTGATAGCCACTGTGGAACGGGACTATGTCAAAGATTAATTCCTCGCTACGGAAGTTATCCGGGGATCCGAAGACCACTTCGAGTGTAATTGAGCCTGTATAGTTGGCCTCTACACCTGGTATGACGCCTTTAAATGTTGTTTTTGTGGGTTTAATCCTTGAGGGGTCTATGCCCATTTTGCACACTGTATCCTGGTAAAGCAGGTTCAGGCTGCTGCCGCCGTCCATGAGGACTCTAGTGAGGTGAAATCCGTCAATGATTGGGTCAAGAACCAATGCGGCGAATCCGCCGTGGCGGATGCTAGTGGGGTGGTCCCTTCGATCAAAAGTGATCGGGCAGGAGGACCACAGGTTAAACTTTGGGGTGACTGGCTCCATAGCGTATACATCCCTTAGCGCACGCTTCCGCTCCCTTTTGGGTATGTGGGTTGTGTATATCATGTTCACCATCCGCACTTGTGGGGGAAAGCCCTTCTGTCCTCTATTGTTCGGCGGCCGGGGCTCCTCCTTGTCATCACTATGCAGCCCCTTGTCGTTGTTTTCGGCATTTAACTTGCCTGCCTGCTTGAACACCCAACAATCCCTGTAGGTGTGGGTGGCTGGTTTTTCGGGGGTGCCATGTATCTGGCACGAGCGATCGAGTATTCGGTCCAAATTGGACGGGCCCTAAGTATTTCTTTTGAACGGCTTTTTCCGCTGACCGGGTTTAGAGCCTCTGAATCCAGCATTGACTGTCGTATCTTCAGTATTATCGCCGTTAATGCGGCGCTTGTGCTTGTTGCGACACGACCTGCCATTGCTGTCCTTGGTATCCGAACTACCAGGGTTTTTGGTCAGGTTGTTACTGTGAGCTAGCCAGCTGTCCTCTCCCGCGCAGAAGTGGGTCATGAGTGATGTGAGGGCTGCCATGGATTTCGGCTTTTCCTGTCCTAGGTGCCGGGCAAGCCACTCGTTGCGGATGTTATGTTTGAAGGCTGCGAGGGCCTCTGCATCCGGACAGTCAACGATTTGATTTTTCTTGGTTAAGAACCGTGTCCAGAATTGTCTGGCCGATTCATCTGGCTGCTGAATTATGTGGCTTAGGTCATCGGCGTCTGGTGGTCACACATATGTGCCCTGGAAGTTATCAAGGAATGCGGCTTCTAGGTCTTCCCAACATCTAATTGATTCTGCTATCAAGCTGTTGAGCCAATGCCGAGCTGGTCCTTTAAGCTTGAGTGGGAGGTATTTGATGGCATGTAGATCATCACTGCGGGCCATGTGGATGTGAAGGAGATAGTCCTTGATCCAAACCGCAGGATCTGTTGTGCCGTCGTATGATTCAATGTTTACGGGTTTGAAACCCCCGGGGATTTGATGATCCATTACTTCGTCTATGAAGCATAGTGGGTGTGCGACGCCTCTGTATTGGGCTATATCACGACGCAGCTCAAATGAGCTTTGTCTACTGTGTTCGGCCCGGCCAGAATTGCTGTATCCGGCGTGAAGGTTGTCATCACGTGTCGTGGGGCGCCCACGCGATCCGTAGATCGATCTTATTTGCCTTGCCTTGTCCTCCAATATGTCTCACAAGTCTGGCGCATTTCCCTATGGCTTTGTACTTTTCGAGCGATGCCGGGGTGCGGCTTTAGTGAAGGGCCTAGAGGCCTCTCTGTCGCGGCCACGAGGTGGTCGGTCGGTCGCGTCATGCGCTGGTGATGTAGGTTTGGGTGCTTCCTCCTCTAATTGGGGTAGCAGCCTGCGTTTTGGGTAGCTCTTGGAGGGGCGATCGAGTTTGTACTCTTCGGCTGCAAGGACTTTGGTCCATCTGTCAGCTAGCAGGTCTTGGTCAGCTCTAAGCTGCTGCTGCTTTTTCTTAAGGCTGCTTGCCGTGGCCATAAGCCTGCGCTTGAAACGCTCTTGTTCGACGGGATCCTCGGGCACGACAAATTCATCGTCGTCGAGGCTTGCTTCATCTTCGGAGGGAGGCATATAATTATCATCCTCTACCTCTCTGTCTGCCGCTCTATCATGAGGGATGGCTTCTCCCTCCTCCTGTGCTAAATCCTGCTGGAGGGGGTTGTCTTCGGCACTGTCCGGGGTGTTATTATCTCCCGTGTCAGAATCACCATTTTTGCTGTGCCGGGATTTAGAGCGGCGCCGCTGACGCCGGCGCTTGGGATGTTTCTTGGAGGGGTCATCCTCCGCTATTCCATTGCCATTCCCATCTTTTGGGATGTCCACCATGTATATGTCGTATGACGAGGTGGCCTTCCAGTGCCCTGTAGGCGCTGGTTCTTGGTTGTCTCCTACATCGTCGTCCATACCGTTGATGTCTTCAGAGTCGAAGTTGAGCATGTCGGTTAAATCATCGACAGTGGCTACAAAGTGGGTGGTGGGTGGGCATTCAATTTCTTCGTCGTCCGCATCCCAACCTTCCTGACCACAGTCCGTCCAGGGCTCTCCTGATAAAGAGAGAGACATTAGTGAATTCAGGATGCCGCCAAAGGGCGAGTGCTGAAAGATGTCCGCAGCAGTGAACTCCATAACCGGCGCCCAATCGGATTTGATTGACAGGGGCGCGGGAGGTTCGGAGTCCGGAGAGGAGTCCGGCACCTCGGAGTCACGGGCTTTGCAAAGGATAGGGATGGTGTTCGGCTCAATCGCCATAGAGATCGTAGCCCCCGAGGCGGTGTCAAGCCACTCGTCCTCGATCGGCAAAGTCGGCTCCGAGCTAAGGGTCGGAGCGGACGCTGGTGCGGCCTCCAGGGCACTGTTCAGCGGCAGAGCTAGATCATACCCATCGAGACAGTGCGGTGCGCTGGGCTGTGGCTCGAATCCGTCGAAGATCAAGTCTCCGCGGATGTCAGCCGTCTAGTTCAAACTCCCAAATCTGACCTGATGGCTAGAGGCATAGCTTTCGATCTGCTCCAGATGGCCAAGTGAATTGGCCCATAGTGCAAAGCCGCCGAATACGAAGATCTGTCCGAGGAGAAAAGTCTCACCCTGGACCGCGTCGTTGTTGATGATCGAAGGAGCCATCGGGCCTAAAGGTGACGACACAGAGGAACTCTCAATAAAAGCAATAATGTCGGTGTCAAAACCGGCGGATCTCGGGTAGGGGGTCCCGAACTATGCGTCTAGGTAGATGGTAAATGGAGACAAGGGACACGATGTTTTTACCCAGGTTCGGGCCCTCTCGATGGACGTAAAACCCTACTCCTGCTTGAATAATATTGATGATATGGGTAGTACAAGAGTAGATCTACCACGAGATCAAAGAGGCTAAACCCTAGAAGCTAGCATATGGTATGATCGTTGTTCGTCCTACGGACTAAAACCCTCCGGTTTATATAGACACCGGAGAGGGCTAGGGTTACACAGAGTCGGTTACAATGGTAGGAGATCTACATATCCGTATCGCAAAGCTTGCCTTCCACGCCAAGGAAAGTCCCATCCGGACACGGGACGCAGTCTTCAATCTTGTATCTTCATAGTCCAGGAGTCCGGCCAATGGTGATAGTTTAGCTATCCGGACACCCCCTAATCCAGGACTCCCTCAGTCATGCTTGTCACAAAAGACATATGCTTCATGCAGGGAAGATTCACATTCATTTCTCCTTAGATCATTCAAGGAGGCTTTGGTTGAGTTCACACAATTAATAGCATTCACAATTTCCTGATTCTTTCGTTGTAGAGCCAATGATAATGTGTTTGTGACTATCAATATAGCGGACATAAGATGTAAGTAGAACACAAACTCAAAAGACTGGAAATAAACAAGAAGACCACATGCCTGCCTTCTATTTGTGCCATCACTGTCTTCTTCCACATATTCTAGCACTTTCATCTATAGGGAACATATCAATCAAACTCTTAAGAGTCTTGTAGTGAGAACTCCATTGAGTGTCTCCGGGTCTTTGAAGAGCTAGTTCTTGATTTAATCCGGTCCCACTTTTTAGTAGTCCACAACCTAAAGCTTCACACACTTGTTCTTTAAATTTGTCTCGAATCATGTCCTTTCTATTTGAGGATCCAAAGACCACATTCAACAAGACCGAGATCATATCAAGAAAATTACCAATACAGTTGTGCTTTCGAGCAATAGCCACAACAACTATCTGAAGCTGATAGGCAAAACTGTGAACATAATATGTTGTGTTATTCCCTCTCATGATTAAGGATTGCAAGCCATAAAACTCACCTCGCATATTGCTCGCACTGTCATATCCTTGCCCTCTAACTTGCTTGAAACTTAACCTATATTCTGCAAATAAATCATCAATGGCAGACTTGAGATACTTGGAAGTTGTCTCCTTCACATGAGTAAGTCCAACTAATGTCTCTATGGCACTTCCACATTTACCATCATACCGCAATACCACCGCCATTTGCTCTTTACCAGCCACATCCCTTGACTCATCAACCAGCAAAGAAAATACATCATCCCCAATTTCCAGAAGAATAGAATGCAATATCTCCTTTGCAAAACATTCAACTATGTCCTTCTAAATCTTTGAAGAAGTCAACTGATTATTACCTGTAGCATTATGGGCCACAACTTTTCTTACCTCTAGATTCTGCTCTCTTGTGTAAGCATGAAATTCCTTGAAATTACCTTTATTGAGAGACCCGTCAGACTCATCATGGCCACGGAAAGGCAACCCTTACTTCAGTAACATAAATTGAGGCATTTAGTCGAGTATAATAAGCATTCCTCCCAACGCTACTTTGGTTGTTTAGAGCAACATAGATGTGTTGCTTTTGTTTCAGCAAATCATCACAATCTCTTTTTGCTTGGTTGCGAGCACTATTGATGTCTCCTACATGCTCCTTTAATCTATATTTTTTATTCCAACTTGACAAACCATTTGCAACAAAATGCATCATAACCAGCTTCTTTCTTCTTGCGTCGTCTAAACAAGAAACAACAAAAACAATATGCTTTTCATTTAGACTCACTATACTCAAGCCAACTCCCAAACTCATCAAACCATTCCCGAACGAACCTTCTGTCTTTACTACATATTTCTCCCTTGTTCGTCCATCTGTGATTTTATTCTGAACCTCGACTAAACAAGTTCTTGCCAACTTCTTGGTTATTTTGAGCAACTTATTGAGGTCAGAACCCCCCCAATGTTTATTTCATAAAAACCACTTCATCATTGTATTAAAACTAGACGGTCTATGAATCTAAATATATTTTTTTATTACTTTTTGATGTTCTTTGTACTGTTTTGACAATTATGGATAAATCGAAAGCTTTCAAATGCATCACATGTACTCCATTGTAAAGCTATTTTTATTAATTTTATTAAGATCAACACTTTTAAATATCCCTTGCTCAATTTCGATGACATCAACATTTCTCCTTCACCCGCACTCATTGTGCAATGCCACTCGCTGGTGGACACCAGCAATGCCGGCGGACCCAGGACAAAAATGACCCGGGGTCCCATGTCTATCACATATATTTGGATATGAGTACTAATATAACTAAAAGTAATAGTTAAATATAATATATATATATATATATATATATATATATATATATATAGAATATGATATAACCGTGAATGTGCTTATCAAGGATCCAAAATAAAGAGTTTCACTTGAAATATTAGTAGGTCGTAGTAAGTTCAGCATTAAAGGAAAATCAAAGTGTCCAAAATGTGAATAAAGTATAACCGTCGACGAGAAAATGCAACACTAGATCCCGATTGCCTACCAATCAAAAAGAAACAAAACCACTTAGTAAAATATTAATTATAGTTGTGTAAGTAATAAGTAAGTTAAAACATTACCTTCCTAAAATGGTTTCCTATGTTCATTCGTGGCTCCAAAGCGATCAATTACCGCATCATTAGTAACCTTCCTCATTTCACTTTTCTCCACATAACAAATAAGGTCGTACTTGAAGGCGTCGTCACCAAGACGGTTGCACAAATATGTCTTCACAGGTCTCATAGCTGAAAAAGATCACTCAATGGTAGCAGTGGCAACAGGCAATACTAGTGCTAGCTTCAAAAGTCGATAAACCAAGGGATAGAAAATATGTTTTCTTGTCTCCACCATTTTTTGAGAGAGCTCACAAATATTACTTAATCCAGAGAAGCGATCATCTGCTCGGACATCAGCAATGTGAAGGTGATGCCTAAGGTCCCTGAGTTCTCCATCATTGAAATATTATTGATAAAGTTTAGCTAGACTCATCAAATGCTCTAAGTTGAAATCATGAAATGATTCATTTGGGCTCAAAGCTGCTGGGCAAACAAGCAGGTCAGAATTTTTCTCATTGAAGCGATTATCAAGTTCTTGGAGCAGCCAATCAAAAGCATCATTAAAACAATCTATTTCATAATGATGCCTATTAGTGATACTTGTATTTTGCCGTGGCTTCTTTGGGTTCACATATTGGTCTTCCATTTCCAGCTTAGAAATGTCATGCTTGTCACAAAGACATATGCTTCATGTAGGGAAGATTCACATTCATTTCTCCTTAGATCATTCAAGGAGGCTTTGGTTGAGTTCACACAATTAATAGCATTCACAATTTCCTGATTCTTTCGTTGTAGAGCCAATGATAATGTGTTTGTGACTATCAATATAGCGGACATAAGATGTAAGTAGAACACAAACTCAAAAGAATGGAAATAAACAAGAAGACCACATGCCTGCCTTCTATTTGTGCCATCACTGTCTTCTTCCACATATTCTAGCACTTTCATCTATAGGGAACATATCAATCAAACTCTTAAGAGTCTTGTAGTGAGAACTCCATTGAGTGTCTCCGGGTCTTTGAAGAGCTAGTTCTTGATTTAATCCGGTCCCACTTTTTAGTAGTCCACAACCTAAAGCTTCACACACTTGTTCTTTAAATTTGTCTCGAATCATGTCCTTTCTATTTGAGGATCCAAAGACCACATTCAACAAGACCGAGATCATATCAAGAAAATTACCAATACAGTTGTGCTTTCGAGCAATAGCCACAACAACTATCTGAAGCTGATAGGCAAAACTGTGAACATAATATGTTGTGTTATTCCCTCTCATGATTAAGGATTGCAAGCCATAAAACTCACCTCGCATATTGCTCGCACCATCATATCCTTGCCCTCTAACTTGCTTGAAACTTAACCTATATTCTGCAAATAAATCATCAATGGCAGACTTGAGATACTTGGAAGTTGTCTCCTTCACATGAGTAAGTCCAACTAATGTCTCTATGGCACTTCCACATTTACCATCATACCGCAATACCACCACCATTTGCTCTTTACCAGCCACATCCCTTGACTCATCAACCAGCAAAGAAAATACATCATCCCCAATTTCCATAAGAATAGAATGCAATATCTCCTTTGCAAAACATTCAACTATGTCCTTCTAAATCTTTGAAGAAGTCAACTGATTATTACCTGTAGCATTATGGGCCACAACTTTTCTTACCTCTAGATTCTGCTCTCTTGTGTAAGCATGAAATTCCTTGAAATTACCTTTATTGAGAGACCCATCAGACTCATCATGGCCACGGAAAGGCAACCCTTACTTCAGTAACATAAATTGAGGCATTTAGTCGAGTATAATAAGCATTCCTCCCAACGCAACTTTGGTTGTTTAGAGCAACATAGATGTGTTTCTTTTGTTTCAGCAAAGCATCACAATCTCTTTTTGCTTGGTTGCGAGCACTATTGATGTCTCCTACATGCTCCTTTAATCTATATTTTTTATTCCAACTTGACAAACCATTTGCAACAAAATGCATCATAACCAGCTTCTTTCTTCTTGCGTCGTCTAAACAAGAAACAACAAAAACAATATGCTTTTCATTTAGACTCACTATACTCAAGCCAACTCCCAAACTCATCAAACCATTCCCGAACGAACCTTCTGTCTTTACTACATATTTCTCCCTTGTTCGTCCATCTGGGATTTTATTCTGAACCTCGACTAAACAAGTTCTTGCCAACTTCTTGGTTATTTTGAGCAACTTATTGAGGTCAGAACCCCCCCAATGTTTATTTCATAAAAACCACTTCATCATTGTATTAAAACTAGACGGTCTATGAATCTAAATATAATTTTTTATTACTTTTTGATGTTCTTTGTACTGTTTTGACAATTATGGATAAATCGAAAGCTTTCAAATGCATCACATGTACTCCATTGTAAAGCTATTTTTATTAATTTTATTAAGATCAACACTTTTAAATATCCCTTGCTCAATTTCGATGACATCAACATTTCTCCTTCACCCGCACTCATTGTGCAATGCCACTCGCTGGTGGACACCAGCAATGCCGGCGGACCCAGGACAAAAATGACCCGGGGTCCCATGTCTATCACATATATTTGGATATGAGTACTAATATAACTAAAAGTAATAGTTAACAATAATATATATATATATATATATATATATATATATATATAGAATATGATATAACCGTGAATGTGCTTATCAAGGATCCAAAATAAAGAGTTTCACTTGAAATATTAGTAGTTCATAGTAAGTTCAGCATTAAAGGAAAATCAAAGTGTCCAAAATGTGAATAAAGTATAACCGTCGACGAGAAAATGCAACACTAGATCCCGATTGCCTACCAATCAAAAAGAAACAAAACCACTTAGTAAAATATTAATTATAGTTGTGTAAGTAATAAGTAAGTTAAAACATTACCTTCCTAAAATTGTTTCCTATGTTCATTCGTGGCTTCAAAGCGATCAATTACCGCATCATTAGTAACCTTCCTCATTTCACTTTTCTCCACATAACAAATAAGGTCGTACTTGAAGGCGTCGTCACCAAGACGATTGCACAAATATGTCTTCACAGGTCTCATAGCTGAAAAAGATCTCTCAATGGTAGCAGTGGCAACAGGCAATACTAGTGCTAGCTTCAAAAGTCGATAAACCAAGGGATAGAAAATATGTTTTCTTGTCTCCACCATTTTTTGAGAGAGCTCACAAATATTACTTAATCCAGAGAAGCGATCATCTGCTCGGACATCAGCAATGTGAAGGTGATGCCTAAGGTCCCTGAGTTCTCCATCATTGAAATATTATTGATAAAGTTTAGCTAGACTCATCAAATGCTCTAAGTTGAAATCATGAAATGATTCATTTGGGCTCAAAGCTGCTGGGCAAACAAGCAGGTCAGAATTTTTCTCATTGAAGCGATTATCAAGTTCTTGGAGCAGCCAATCAAAAGCATCATTAAAACAATCTATTTCATAATGATGCCTATTAGTGATACTTGTATTTTTCCGTGGCTTCTTTGGGTTCACATATTGGTCTTCCATTTCCAGCTTAGAAATGTCATGCTTGTCACAAAAGACATATGCTTCATGTAGGGAAGATTCACATTCATTTCTCCTTAGATCATTCAAGGAGGCTTTGGTTGAGTTCACACAATTAATAGCATTCACAATTTCTTGATTCTTTCGTTGTAGAGCCAATGATAATGTGTTTGTGACTATCAATATAGCGGACATAAGATGTAAGTAGAACACAAACTCAAAAGACTGGAAATAAACAAGAAGACCACATGCCTGCCTTCTATTTGTGCCATCACTGTCTTCTTCCACATATTCTAGCACTTTTATCTATAGGGAACATATCAATCAAACTCTTAAGAGTCTTGTAGTGAGAAATCCATTGAGTGTCTCCGGGTCTTTGAAGAGCTAGTTCTTGATTTAATCCGGTCCCACTTTTTAGTAGTCCACAACCTAAAGCTTCACACACTTGTTCTTTAAATTTGTCTCGAATCATGTCCTTTCTATTTGAGGATCCAAAGACCACATTCAACAAGACCGAGATCATATCAAGAAAATTACCAATACAGTTGTGCTTTCGAGCAATAGCCACAACAACTATCTAAAGCTGATAGGCAAAACTGTGAACATAATATGTTGTGTTATTCCCTCCCATGATTAAGGATTGCAAGCCATAAAACTCACCTCGCATATTGCTCGCACCATCATATCCTTGCCCTCTAACTTGCTTGAAACTTAACCTATATTCTGCAAATAAATCATCAATGGCAGACTTGAGATACTTGGAAGTTGTCTCCTTCACATGAGTAAGTCCAACTAATGTCTCTATGGCACTTCCACATTTACCATCATACCGCAATACCACCGCCATTTGCTCTTTACCAGCCACATCCCTTAACTCATCAACCAGCAAAGAAAATACATCATCCCCAATTTCCATAAGAATAGAATGCAATATCTCCTTTGCAAAACATTCAACTATGTCCTTCTAAATCTTTGAAGAAGTCAACTGATTATTACCTGTAGCATTATGGGCCACAACTTTTCTTACCTCTAGATTCTGCTCTCTTGTGTAAGCATGAAATTCCTTGAAATTACCTTTATTGAGAGACCCGTCAGACTCATCATGGCCACAGAAAGGCAACCCTTACTTCAGTAACATAAATTGAGGCATTTAGTCGAGTATAATAAGCATTCCTCCCAACGCTACTTTGGTTGTTTAGAGCAACATAGATGTGTTTCTTTTGTTTCAGCAAAGCATCACAATCTCTTTTTGCTTGGTTGCGAGCACTATTGATGTCTCCTACATGCTCCTTTAATCTATATTTTTTATTCCAACTTGACAAACCATTTGCAACAAAATGCATCATAACCAGCTTCTTTCTTCTTGCGTCGTCTAAACAAGAAACAACAAAAACAATATGCTTTTCATTTAGACTCACTATACTCAAGCCAACTCCCAAACTCATCAAACCATTCCCGAACGAACCTTCTGTCTTTACTACATATTTCTCCCTTGTTCGTCCATCTGTGATTTTATTCTGAACCTCGACTAAACAAGTTCTTGCCAACTTCTTGGTTATTTTGAGCAACTTATTGAGGTCAGAACCCCCCCAATGTTTATTTCATAAAAACCACTTCATCATTGTATTAAAACTAGACGGTCTATGAATCTAAATATATTTTTTTATTACTTTTTGATGTTCTTTGTACTGTTTTGACAATTATGGATAAATCGAAAGCTTTCAAATGCATCACATGTACTCCATTGTAAAGCTATATTTATAAATTTTATTAAGATCAACACTTTTAAATATCCCTTGCTCAATTTCGATGACATCAACATTTCTCCTTCACCCGCACTCATTGTGCAATGCCACTCGCTGGTGGACACCAGCAATGCCGGCGGACCCAGGACAAAAATGACTCGGGGTCCCATGTCTATCACATATATTTGGATATGAGTACTAATATAACTAAAAGTAATAGTTAACAATATAATATATATATATATATAGAATATGATATAACCGTGAATGTGCTTATCAAGGATCCAAAATAAAGAGTTTCACTTGAAATATTAGTAGATCGTAGTAAGTTCAGCGTTAAAGGAAAATCAAAGTGTCCAAAATGTGAATAAATTATAACCGTCGACGAGAAAATGCAACACTAGATCCCGATTGCCTACCAATCAAAAAGAAACAAAACCACTTAGTAAAATATTAATTATAGTTGTGTAAGTAATAAGTAAGTTAAAACATTACCTTCCTAAAATGGTTTCCTATGTTCATTCATGGCTTCAAAGCGATCAATTACCGCATCATTAGTAACCTTCCTCATTTCACTTTTCTCCACATAACAAATAAGGTCGTACTTCAAGGCATCGTCACCAAGACGGTTGCACAAATATGGCTTCACAGGTCTCATAGCTGAAAAAGATCTCTCAATGGTAGCAGTGGCAACATGCAATACTAGTGCTAGCTTCAAAAGTCGATAAACCAAGGGATAGAAAATATGTTTTCTTGTCTCCACCATTTTTTGAGAGAGCTCACAAATATTACTTAATCCAGAGAAGCGATCATCTGCTCGGACATCAGCAATGTGAAGGTGATGCCTATGGTCCCTGAGTTCTCCATCATTGAAATATTATTGATAAAGTTTAGCTAGACTCATCAAATGCTCTAAGTTGAAATCATGAAATGATTCATTTGGGCTCAAAGCTGCTGGACAAACAAGCAGGTCAGAATTTTTCTCATTGAAGCGATTATCAAGTTCTTGGAGCAGCCAATCAAAAGCATCATTAAAACAATCTACTTCATAATGATGCTTATTAGTGATACTTGTTTTTTGCCGTGGCTTCTTTGGGTTCACATATTGGTATTCCATTTCCAGCTTGGAAATGTCTTGCTTGTCACAAAAGACATATGCTTCATGTAGGGCAGATTCACATCCATTTCTCCTTAGATCATTCAAGGAGGCTTTGGTTGAGTTCACACATTAATAGCATTCACAATGTCCTGATACTTTCGTTGTAGAGACAATGATAATGTGTTTGTGACTATCAATATAGCGGACATAAGATGTAAGTAGAACACAAACTCAAAAGACTGGAAATAAACAAGAAGACCACATGCTTGCCTTCTATTTGTGCCATCACTGTCTTCTTCCACATATTCTAGCACTTTCATCTGTAGGGAACATATCAATCAAACTCTTAAGAGTCTTGTAGTGAGAACTCCATTGAGTGTCTCCGGGTCTTTGAAGAGCTAGTTCTTGATTTAATCCGGTCCCACTTTTTAGTAGTCCACAACCTAAAGCTTCACACACTTGTTCTTTATATTTGTCTCGAATCATGTCCTTTCTCTTTGAGGATCTAGAGACCACATTCAACAAGACTGAGATCATATCAAAAAAATTAACAATGTAGTTGTGCTTCCGAGCAATAGCCACAACAACTATCTGAAGCTGATAGGCAAAACAGTGAACATAATATGTTGTGTTATACCCTCTCATGATTAAGGATTGCAAGCCATTAAACTCACCTCGCATATTGCTCGCACGGTCATATCCTTGTCCTCTAACTTTATTGAAACTTAACTTATATTCTGCAAATAAATCATCAATGGCAGACTTGAGATACTTGGAAGTTGTCTCCTTCACATGAGTAAGTCCAACTAATGTCTCTATGGCACTTCCACATTTACAAACATACCGCAATACCACCGCCATTTGCTCTTTACCAGCCACATCCCTTGACTCATCAACCAGCAAAGAAAATACATCATCCCCAATTTCCCGAAGAATAGAATGCAATATCTACTTTGAAAAACATTCAACTATGTACTTCTAAATCTTTGAAGAAGTCAACTAATTATTACCTGGAGCATTATGGGCCACAACTTTTCTTACCTCTAGATTCTGCTCTCTTGTGTAAGCATGAAATTCCTTGAAATTACCTTTATTAAGAGACCAGTCAGACTCATCATGGCCACGGAAAGGCAACCCTTACTTCAGTAACAATCTAGTAACATCAATTGAGGCATTTAGTAGAGTATAATAAGCATTCCTCCCAACGCTACTTTGGTTGTTTAGAGCAACATAGATATGTTGCTTTTGTTTCAGCAAAGCATCACAATCTCTTTTTTCTTGGTTGCGAGCACTATTGATGTCTCCTACATGCTCCTTTAATCTATATTTTTTATTTCAACTTGACAAACCATTTGCAACAAAATGCATCATAACCAGCTTCTTTCTTCTTGCGCCGTCTAAACAAGAAACAACAAAAACAATATGCTTTTCATTTGGACTCACTATACTCAAGCCAACTCCAAAACTCATCAAACCATTCCCGAACAAACCTTTTGTCTACTACATATTTCTCCCTTGTTCGTCCGTCCGTGATTTTATTCTGAACTTCGACTAAACAAGTTCTTGCCAACTTCCTGGTTATTTTGAGCAATTTATTGAGGTCAGAACCCCCCCCCCCTAATGTTTATTTCATAAAAACCACTTAATCATTGTATTAAAACAAGATGGTCTATGAATCTAAATATATTTTTATTACTTTTTGATGTTCTTTGTACTGTTTTGAAAATTATGAATAAATCGAAAGCTTTCAAATGCATCACGTGTACTCCATTGTAAAGCTATTTTTATTAATTTTATTAAGATCAACACTTTTAAATATCCCTTCCTCAATTTTGATGACTTCAACATTTCTCCTTCACCCGCACTCGTTGTGCAACGCCACTCGCTGGTGGACACCAGCAATGCCGGCGGACCCAGGACAAAAATGACCCGGGGTCCCATGTCTATCACATATATTTGGATATGAGTACTAATATAGCTAAAAGTAACAGTTAGCAATATAATATATATATATAGAATACGATATAACCGTGAATGTGCTTATCGAGGATCGAAAATAAAGAGTTTCACTTGAAATATTAGTTGATCGTAGTAAGTTCAACATTGAAGGAAAATCAAAGTGTCCAAAATGTGAATAAAGTATATTCGTCGACGAGAAAATACAATACTAGATCCTGATTGCCTACAAATCAAAAAGAAACAAAACCACTTAGTAAAATATTAATTATAGTTGTGTAAGTAATAAGTAAGTTAAAACATTACCTTCCTAAAATGGTTTCCTATGTTCTTTCATGGCTTCAAAGCGATCAATTACCACATCATTAGTAACCTTCCTCATTTCACTTTTCTCCACGTAACAAATAAGGTCGTACTTCAAGGCGTCTTCACCAAGACGGTTGCACAAATATGTCTTCAAAATTCTCATAGCTGAAAAAGATCTCTTAACGGTAGCAGTGGCAACAGGCAATACTAGTGCTAGCTTCAAAAGTCGATAAACCAAGGGATAGAAAATATGTTTTCTTGTCTCCACCATTTTTTGAGAGAGCTCACAAATATTACTTAATCCAGAGAAGCGATTATCTGCTCAGACATCAGCAATGTGAAGGTGATGCCTAAGGTCCCCGAGTTCTCCATCATCGAAATATTTTGGATAAAGTTCAGCTAGACACATCAAATGCTCTAAGTTGAAATCACGAGATGATTCATTTGGGCTCAAAGTTGCTGAGCAAACAAGTAGGTCAGAATTTTTCTCATTGAAGCGATTATCAAGTTCTTGGAGCAGCCAATCAATAACATCATTAAAACAATCTACTTCATAATGATGCCTATTAGTGATACTTGTTTTTTGCCATGGCTTCTTTGGGTTCACATATTGGTCTTCCATTTCCAGCTTGGAAATGTCATGCTTGTCACAAAAGACATATGTTTCATGTAGGGCAGATTCCCATCCATTTCTCCTTAGATCATTCAAGGAGGCTTTGGTTGAGTTCACACAATTAATAGCATTCACAATGTCCTGATTCTTTCGTTGTAGAGCCAATGATAATGTGTTTGTGACTATCAATATAGCGGACATAAGATGTAAGTAGAACACAAACTCAAAAGACTGGAAATAAACAAGAAGACCACATGCCTGCCTTCTATTTTTGCCATCACTGTCTTCTTCCACATATTCTAGCACTTTCATCTATAGGGAACATATCAATCAAACTCTTAAGAGTCTTGTAGTGAGAACTCCATCGAGTGTCTCCGGGTCTTTGAAGAGCTAGTTCTTGATTTAATCCGGTCCCACTTTTTAGTAGTCCACAACCTAAAGCTTCACACACTTGTTCTTTAAATTTGTGTCGAATCATGTCCTTTCTCTTTGAGGATCCAAAGACCACATTCAACAAGACTGAGATCATATCAAAAAAATTACCAATGCAGTTGTGCTTCCGAGCAACAGCCACAACAACTATCTGAAGCTGATAGGCAAAACAGTGAACATAATATGTTGTGTTATTCCCTCTCATGATTAAGGATTGCAAGCCATTAAACTCACCTCGCATATTGCTCGCACCGTCATATCCTTTCCCTCTAACTTGCTTGAAACTTAACATATATTCTACAAATAAATCATCAATGGCAGACTTGAGATACTTGGAAGTTGTCTCCTTCACATGAG
Organism: Triticum aestivum; assembly: GCF_018294505.1. Classification (NCBI taxonomy): domain Eukaryota; kingdom Viridiplantae; phylum Streptophyta; class Magnoliopsida; order Poales; family Poaceae; genus Triticum; species Triticum aestivum. Next base: position 97,214,863 of record NC_057810.1, read on the forward strand.
TAAGTCCAACTAATGTCTCTATGGCACTTCCACATTTACCAACATACCGCAATACCACCGCCATTTTCTCTTTACCAGCCACATCCCTTGACTCATCAACCAGCAAAGAAAATACATCATCCCCAATTTCCCGAAGAATAGAGTGCAATATCTCCTTTGCAAAACATTCAACTCTGTCCTGCTAAATCTTTGAAGAAGTCAACTGATTATTACCTGGAGCATTATGGGCCACAACTTTTCTGACCTCTATATTCTGCTCTCTTGTGTAAGCATGAAATTCCTTGAAATTACCTTTATTGAGAGACCCGTCAGACTCATCATGGCCATGGAAAGGCAACCATTACTTCAGTAACATCAATTGAGGCATTTAGTCGAGTATAATAAGCATTCCTCCCAACGCTACCTTGGTTGTTTAGAGCAACATAGATGTGTTGCTTTTGTTTCAGCAAAGCATCACAATCTCTTTTTGCTTCGTTGTGAGCACTATTGATGTCTCCTACATGCTCCTTTAATCTATATTTTTTATTCCAAGTTGACCAACCATTTTGCAACAAAATGCATCATAACCAGCTTCTTTCTTCTTGCGCGGTCTAAACAAGAAACAACAAAAACAATATGCTTTTCGTTTGGACTCACTATACTCATGCCAACTCCCAAACTCATCAAACCATTCCCGAACGAACCTTCTGTCTTTACCACATATTTCTGTCACTTCAAAATCAGCAGTACAAGGTTGAGAAGGGGCATTGGCCAAATACTTCCTCTTATCATATCTCTCTAATTGGGATGGTACTCATCTATGCTTCTCCTTTTAGCTGGATCAAACTAAATTTCTTCTTCCCAAATGATCTCTTAACTTGAAATGAATTCCTTGTAGTATTGGCAGAAGTAGGTTCATGTGTGGAGGCATCATTTTGTCCATGTGGTGATGGCGGGGCTGGAACATCAGTTTGTTCATGTGGTGAGGCATCAATTTGTCCATTCGATCATGGCAGGACTGAGCCATCCTTCTGATTATGTTTGCGTGATGGACCAACATTTTCATCTTGCACTAAGGTTCTCCTCTTTTTTAGAAACCTTGCCATAAACTGAGCTTGTCTTGGAATTTGCAATTTATTCAGATAAATGAAATTTGCATGAAAGAAAAGAACTACGAATCATGTGTACGTACACAAAACTTGAATTACAATTGCACGGTTGTAATATAAAACATAATTGACATGGCACCAATGCTCCAGCAGTCCTAAAGTTTTGCAATATTGGTCTCCAATGGGAATTAGGGGATGACACAAATAGTCCAATTACCCAATACAGTCAACATCTCTAGTAATATCCAGTACCCCTAATTCCCTAGGGTTAGTGAAACAAAGCAATGATTAGAATAAGATTTACAATAGAGGCTGTGGGGGCACATCGAATTGGGGGTCTGATGCAACATAACTGTGCCTTCTTTTCTTCACTAATTCGGCAACTTGCCGCGATATGCCGATAGGCGGAGAATACGGGGATACAGACAAATGGGAAAGAACACGACACGAAGCGCAACGTCGAGCAGACAAATAGGCGAGGTGAAGGGCCGAAGGCAAGTATCAATCGATGTATTGCTCGTATCCCTGGACAAGCTGGACTGGACCTTCGTGGCTTCCTCAATCGTTACGGCGTCACGCGCTGCTACGGCTGGGCTGCACTTGCCTAATGTACGGGTGTCCTCCTAGGAAAATTAGGGGTGCCCCACTGTATATGGGCTCTATATTTATAAGGCATAGGAGGTTTTTACCCAGTGTCATGTGCTACCTGTTGGGCTAACGTGGGCTCGCCCATGAAGCCGTGGTTGCTCACATGAGGAGGAATGGCCTAGCCTACGCATGTTGCACTGCTACGAGCCCTGAAGGTTGGTGTAGTAAGTGCATTTGAGCTGGTGCCACCCCAGTCGCCAGTTATTTTCCGCTTGCACATCACCTTTTTCGACTGTTGGCGCTAGTCGTTAGTGTTTTTTTGTGTATCGATGATTTGCTGTACCTAGCTATAAGAAACTTACTAAAATTGCAACTGTGCAACAAACTATTATGGAAAAGATTCAAAAACTGCTAGACAAAAGTGATGATCCGTTGGGTGAGGAAATGGATCGTAGGTAAGCTTTGATTGACGATCACAAAAGTCTTGAGTGAAAGCATGATGAACTTCAAAGTCGTCATGTGGCCCTCTCAGCCGATCATGAGAAGCTTTTCTATGAATTTCTTCAAAGGAAGCAAGATCTCGAAAAACTGACAGTGTCTCATGATGATCTTAAAAAAGAAATGATTCATTGGTTGCTCAACGGATCAATATCACTCAGGAAGAACTTGTCCCACCTTGCTTGAAATGCCTTGAACATGATAATGAAAATTCTTCAACTGAATGTTCAAACACTTCTGAAACTGCAATATCTTCAATTGTTATGTGGTTTCAATCCCCTCATTTGAGGAAGCACAAGTTTTACTGATGAAAATGAAGGGTTGAAGGAATTGTATGTTACAGACATGTAAAAAGCCTCAAAGGGCATCAAACCCTTTGCGGTGTGCAAGAAGCAGATTTTGAACAGGAACCCTAGGAAGGAGGGTATTGCATTTTTAAGGAAACTCAATGCTGATGGATCTTATTGAAAACCTGAGCAGTAACCCAAAACCACCCGAGTTGCTGCAGAAGGACCTCATGTAGATCCATCCACTTTATCTGGCCATGACTGTGATACTTCATATTCCTCTGATGAGTCATTCGACTCTAACTATAAACGATTCAAAAATTAGAATGATGAAGTATTTGCCAGGTTTGTTGGAACTAACAGCAGGAATGGTCCCCCAATGACGAAAATCTAGGTGCCCAAAAGCCTTCTAGAAAATATTCAGGTGAATGTGGTCATGACACCACCAATGAAGAAGAAAAACCCCTAGGAAAATTCTTCACATGGAACAAACTCGCCAAATGGTTGCAGACCTACTAATGGTCATGCTAATGCTTCTGCTTCAAAGGGAAAGAATCATCGGTTTGATGAATATGTGCATTATTCTTTGAACCACTATGTTTACAAATCCACGAAGAATTTCTTTGCATATTCATTTGAATATCCTAACCCCCCTATGAAGAGAAATGCATTTTCTTCAATGCCTCTTCTCAATTGGTGCACTTCGATACATTGCTTCTCAGCCACCCTTATAGATGTGGGTGGTTAAGAAGAATAACTAATTTCTTCTGCAGGGTCAGGTCTTCAGACGAAATTCAAGTCAGCTAAAATTGCTAGAAACCTAAGAAATGCTTTATGGGATGCAAGACAATCACGAGGAAATGAATTATTCATTTCTCACGTCCTCTATTGTTACTGAAATTACTCTATCACTAGATGAAGTTCTCTTCAAGGAATTTGATTGTTATATTCTTCACTCTGAAGTATATGAGTTTGTAAGTCACACTAATTCTTCTATAGGAAGACACACCCAAAGCCACTGAATGTATAATGGAGAGTGGTTGCACGAATCATATGACTGGTGATAGTACTACAAAAAAAGACACATCCGTGACATTTGGGCCGAACGAAAAAAAATTCTGTCATACTTCTGACATTTCTATGATGATAATTGTGACATAACCCGGTATGATCATAGATGTGGTGGGCTCCTACTTCTATGACAAAAAATCATGACAAAAAATGGGCTTTTCATCTTGGGCGGGCCGGAGACGCGGCTGCATGACATTCTTTGGGCTGTCCATGACGGAAAAAACCGTGGTAGAAGCGAGGGCGAGGAAAATATTGGGGAGTTCCCGGTTACGGTGGGTGGTCGGGGCCAAGCGATGCACGGAGGTTTGCGTGTTTCTCTCGTACACGCACACGTGTGGGTGCGAGGCGTTGGGCTCTAACTGAACCCGAGCGAGGCGTTCGCCTACTGAACCTGAGCGATTGCACTGCAGGCTATGCGTTACTACACCCGAGCGATCGATCGATGGCTGTTAACTGAACCCGATCGAGCGATTCCTTCGCTACTGTTGCTAACTAAAGTCGGTCGATGCTGCCTCTAGATGAACAGTCAGCGTTGTTGGGGTGGTTTGGATGAACAGTTTCCAGTGGGGTTTGGATGAAAAGGACCCCGTGGTATTGCCTCTGGATGAACAGGACCCCGATCGATCGAGCCGGTTGGGCGTGCATGAACAGGTCCCCGTGGAGGGCTGGATGAACAGGACCCCGTGGAGGGAAGGTTGAACAGTAGCTGGTGGAGGGCTAGTTGAAACAGTAGCCGGTGGAGGGCTGGTTGAACAGTAGCCCGTGGAGGGGTGGTTGAATAGGACCCCATGGAGAGGGCTAGTTGAACAGTAGCAGGTGGAGGAGCGCGCGGTGGATGCTGGATGAACAGGAGACCGTGGTGAATAGTCACAGGTGGAGGCTGGAGGAGGTCGACGGTGGATGAATAGTAGCCCGTGGAGGCTGGAGGAGGTCGACGATGGAGATGAACAGTATCCCGTGGAGTCCCGTTTTGTGGTACGCCACACCCCTCCCGATGAAGAGGACCCCCGTTTCGACCGTAGCACTCCAACACAAGTCCATTTCCTCCGTTGCAGTACGCCACACCCCTCCCAATAAACAGGACCCCGTTTTGACCATAGGAGGTCCAACAGAAGTTCGTTTCCTCCATTTTGCAGTACGCCAGACCCTCCCGATGAACAAGATCCTATTTCGATCGTGGCCGGTCGAACACAAGGCCATTTCCTCCATTCTACAGTACGCCAGGCCTCGTTTCCATCGGCTGTTCCGTCCAAGCCCTCCCAATGAACATGACGACGTATTCCATTCCGACCCAGCCGGTTGGCTCCCCATGAACACGACGACGATGCAGTTTCTTCGTTTCGACCCAGCCATGTACACGAGCCCTGGCCGTACGTATGCACGAGTAGGTGTTCGAGACCCCGCCCGTATGTACGTACGTGGCCGTATTTTCTTTCTTGCACCCTGGCCGCTATACATACGTGTACATGCTACGTGCGCCTCTACATCGACCAGTATGTACGTACACGTTCGTGACCAGAATGACAACTCTACGTACGCTTCGACCAGGTGGGTCCCAACTGTCAGACACTTCCTTGCGTGTGAAGATGTAGTTGGTGGGTCTCAGGGGGTGAATCATTTTTTTGCCCGTAATATGGACGCACTTTCTTGCGTGCGAAGATGTAGCTGGTGGGTCCCACCAGGTAGGGGGGAAACATTTTTTTGGGAAATATAGTGGCCCGTCCGATGGGTCCCTGCTGTTAGGTGGAGGAATAATTATTTTGCGTGTAATAAGGAGCCAATTCCTTGCGGCTGCCGTTGACCCAGCTGTCAGCCTCTCCATGTACAGTACTCTTTCGAAGGAATTCGTTCCTTGACCATGTTGACCACGCCCTGCCGAGAGCTCCAGGGCGGTGGACTATGACGAGGACTAGGAAGGGGACAACGCGGAGCCGGAGAAGATGTGGCAGTGGATGCCTACGCGGAGAGGAGTACGAGGGTTCACTGGTTCGGCTGCGGTGTGAGTCTGCCGTCGCCGCAGAATAATAGGGGGTGTGGGTGAGTAGAGGGGCGGTGACACTACGGGAAACAGGAGATTTGCCGTCAGTACTTTCTTTGCCGTCAGTATTTCGTCGGGACAGACGACAAAGAAAGGGTTTGCCATCATCAGTAGACGACAAAGAAAAAGTAATGGCAAAATAGACTTTGTCGTCTGTCTTTTATATTACACCAGCCAGCCAGCGTAGCCCTGAAAAAACCCCACCAGCCATACGTCCCACGCCCTGTCTCCAGCTTATCCACCCGACACCCCCACACCCCCACCACTCATCCCTCTCGTACGCCTCTCTCTCTCTCTCTCAATTTGGAGAACACCACCACTCGCGGCCACCTCTCCTCCCAGCCTCTGCCTCGCCGGCAACTGCCTTGCTCGCCGTCCCCGACCCCATCGCCCCCGCCGGCCCCCGACCCCGACCCCCGTCGCCTCGGCCGACCACAGTGCGAGTCACCCGTCGCCCCCAACGGCCGCTGGCCTCGGCTCCGTCCCCCGTTGCCCCTTCCTACTTCGTCCCCGGCCCCGTCCCCCGTTTCCCCCGCCTACCCCCGGCCGCGCGGGCAACGAGCATGTCGGATGCGCGGGCGACGAGCATGGACGACCCACGGGTGGCGAGCATGGCGTGCAGCGGCGGCTCACTCTACCATCGATTGCTCAGCGCAGGCGCGCGGTAGCCTCGTCCCTCGGGCGCGCGGCGGTCTCGTCCCTCTGGTGTGCGGCGGCCTCGTCCCACGAGCATGGCGCGTAACGGCCACTACAGGGGAGCTGCTCCCTCCGGCATCGGCCGCCTGATGCTGCACGGGCGCGCGGTGGTGCCCCCCTCTCTCTCTGCAGGAACCAGCGAGCATGGCCAGGCGGTGGTGTGGATTCCAGGGTCGGCTAAGCGGCGCGGGCAAGCGTGGTTGTTCGGTGGCACGGCGAGTAGGGTCGGGCGAGCGGCGCGGTGAGCAGGGCGAGGCGGCGGCAGTGGTGTCCCTGGCGAGAAGGACGGCCAGCGGTGAAGAACCTATTGCTGTGATGGAGGACTTGATTGCTTTTCATTTTTAGTTTCTAGGGGTCCTTGTGTAAGTTTTGAGGACACTTCTGTAACTTCTCTGTAACCACCGACGATGAATGCAACACAGCTAAGGGCGTGTCGAATCCAAAATCTCCGTGAGCTAAACCTGTTTTGGTTTGTTGTTCGTGTGTCTGGCGAGATGCTCTGCTCGGACGTCACTTTATTTCAAAAATGAAAAACTTAAAAAAAGAAAAATAATCTTTGCCGTCTGTACTGTAGTTTGGAAGACGGCAAAGCACATGTTTTGACTGACGGCAAAGAACACGTTTTTTGTCGTCTGTTATTTTTGCGGTAGATGGCAAAACTATATTGACTGACGGCAAAATCTTTGCCGTCATCTCGACAAAAGGCTGACGGCAAAGTATTCTTTGCTGACTTATCTTTGCCGTATGAGTTTGCCGTCTGCTTTTTGACGGCAAAATCTTTGCCGTCTAGATTTGGGTCTTTGCCGTCTGTGATCCACAGACGGCAAATTACCTATTTCCTGTAGTGTGAGGCCTCCGCGGCATCACAGCCGGCCACGGGAGGCAGGAGCACGCGGCACGACCGACGCTGGTTTGGGCGGCTGGAGCAAGAAGACCAACGGTTGAAGAAGCACTACGTCCATTGGATGGACATCGTACGGTCACTAGAGCTAGAATCGTTCATATTGACTAAGTTGACAAAGCCCTTCGTCCCCGTCAACTTAGTTAGCCCACAAGATCAACCTCCCACTATGGTGGGTCCCAGCTAGCATGGGGGCTATTAATTTTTTTTGTGTGTATTAAGGAGGCACTTCCTTGCGTGCGTAGATATAGCTAGTGGGTCCGACCTGTCAGCGGGGGGAACATTTTTTCATGAAATACAGAGGCCCTTTCGGTGGGTCCCAGCTGTCAGGTAGAGGAATCATTATTTTGCGCGTAATAAGGAGGCATTTCCTTGCATGCGGCCATGGACCTAGCTGTCAGCCTCTCCATGCACAGTCTACTTCCGATGGTGCCGTTCGTTGACCATGTTGACCACTCCACGCCGAGCGCATCCAAGGTGGTGCATGATGGCGAGGCCCCGGAAAGCAACGAGCTGGAGATGGGAAGACGCGGGAGTAGAGTCGTAGACGGAGAGGTGTACGAGGGTTAACTAGTTCTAGTGCGGTGTGGTTTGGCAGTCGGTGGAGAAGAACAGGAGGTGTGGAGGAGTGGAGGGATGGCCTGGCCAACGGTGGAGTAGCGCTTCACAGCGAAGCGTGCTAAGAAGAGCTGCTAGCAACAGGAGGCGGGAGCAGGTGGTCCCGGCGGCGCTGGAGGAAGAAGACGAGAGATTGAAGATGGATGCCGGTCGTTTGATGTAAATCCAACGGCTAATGATGTGAGAATCATTTGTTTACTAAGTTGACAACGACTTGCATTGGCTTCGACCTATTGGCCCACATTTCAGCCTCCAAAATGTGGCACGTATTCAACCCATTTTTTTTTAGAATTTGCAGTCCTTTTTTGCGTGGTAGAATTTACAGTCAATTTGATCCCTTTTTTTTGAATTACAGTCCATTAGCTGGGCTGGGTAAACAAATAATGTAGCGTCCATGCGGCCCATTTATTTTTTTCCTAAAAAATTACAGGCCATTTGCACTTTCTTGAAATACACAATTTTGTTGGGATGATTCTAATTATAATGTTGGGTTGGGCGCAGCAATTTTATCCAAGAATAAACAGGGGCTGAGCATTTTGTTATAAATATATTTAAATAATAAGTGATTTATTACATTGGTCCTTAAATCTTACCAAGCTTTTGTACACAATCACCAGGATTTTTGTTGCCAAAAAATCCAGGATTTTATTGTTAAGAAATTATTTTTATAAGTTAATAAGATGTGGGATATTGTTTTCTTACATATGTAAGTATCTATTAAATATATGATGACAATAACAATAATATATAATAACATATAAAATAATTTAAATATATATAATATAGTTCGGAGGGAAACATAAGTTGGACCAGGTGTTCCTATTCTTATATAGAAAAATAGAACAGACCTCTCTGTTTTCTTCAAAAAAATACATAAATTGGGCTGCCAATGTTTCAGGAAAAATAAAACCTTTGATGGGAGGTCCATAGGCCGGTCGATACATGACGGCCCTCAAGAAAATACAAACCGGCATGTCGTGGGCTGCGCATGTTAAAAAAGAATGCCTAGACTGGGTAGCCCAAAACCCAGTTGATACTTGCTACCCCGGTGATAATAAATGATACCTGCCAGCTCCCCGGCTTCGTTGTGAATTTATCTCCTATAGTAACTACGTTGAAGCACCTAAAAAAATGTAACTGTGTTGACAAACCCGTGGGCCCCAATGTTAGTATAGCATTAGGAGGAAGTATTTTTTCGATGAGGCACCTGCTTGCGTACAACCATAGACTTGGTGGGTCCCGACTGTCCGCCTCTCCACGTACAGTCCTCTCCAGATTCCTCTTGTTTGTTTAGCATGTTCACGATTGCAGACAGCGGCGCCGCAGCGAGCGCCCAAAGGCACAGGAGGAGATCTGACCACATGAGGATGTGCCTTATTAGTAACGAAACTACTGAACTAGCCTAGTGGCCAAGTGACACTAACAGCTGTTCCACCCGGGTTCGATTCCACCTGATGCAGGGAAAATATCTCCAAATTTTTTGCCTCTGCCTTTATTGACATGTGGGTCCTCATTGTCATCTACACACACCACGTCCAACACTTGCCAAAACTTCGTCCCTCGTTTTCTCTGTTTTTCACACACTCGACATTGTGTGGGCATTTTGAAAATAGCATATCCTTTTGACTGTGCATCATATGAAGATGTGCTATGCATAAATGTTGATCAACATGATGTTAACTGGCTGGTAGTTCCATTTTCGACCATGAATAAAACTTCCAACATGATGTTAACACTGTTTGAAAAGGCCATGTTAATATAAATGCTTTGCCTCTGAAAGTTACAGTTTCTTATCTGAAACTGAACTGGCAGTTTCTTCTCTGAGAATCACATTGTCTGCACTTTTATACTCCTATGAAACTACATTTTTTAAGTGCTAAAAATAGATCTCTAGAATTCATAAAATACTTCATATGCTCAATACTGCAAATCTGAAATTCAAAAGACATTCATATATGAAAGTACTCTCAAAATACACAACACAAAACGCAATTCACAACCTGCAGAGGGTTTTGGATTAGAACAAGAGATGAGCTACGCTAGTTTTGGATTGGAACAAGAGAGGAGGGGCGGTGGTTTTGAAATGGAAGAGGAGAGGAGCGGCGCTAGATTTAGATTGGAACAGGAGAGGAGCGGCGGTGATTTAAGAGGAGAAGAGCGGAAGAGTGGTGATGAGGATACAGACCCAGGGTAGGGTCATAGACCTGACCTATACGCCCTACCCAAGGTCACTACCCTAGAAGCAAACAAGTCCAAGAGATGACAAAGAACCTCCAATCAAAGGTGTCAAGTGGAGTGCACTCGACCAATCATATCACTCGGGTATCCCTCTTACATGGGTTCACTCGACCATACAAGGAATCACTCGACCTACTCAAGACCAGGAGTCACTCAGCACTACAACGGTCAGGCGTTCACTCCGTTGTATTTAAGATAATTAATAGCACTTATGACTGGCGTTACCAGTAACGCCCCGTCTTTATGTACATTGAACTCCTTGTAATGGTGGATGGCTGGGGTCCTGGCGCACTCTATATAAGCCACCCTCCTCTGGCACAAGGGTTTGCACCCCCTATAACACCACACACATATAATCCAGTCGACCGCCTTCGGGCACCAATACATAGGGCTTTTACTTGCTCCGCGAAGGGCCTGAACTCATAAATCTTGTGTGTACACCTTCACCATAGGTGAGACACTACTAGAAAAACCCCTACTAATGGCGCACCTAATTTGGCCATTAATAGCGCATCAGTGGTGCGCCATTACTAGCATGCCATTAGTAATTTTTACTAATGGCGCATCACTGGTGCGCCATTAGTATCTGGTATACTAATGGCGCACCACTGATGCGCCATTAGTATAGGCCACGGTGCGCCATTAGTATGCCTCCCAGGGGCCATGTATACCCAGGTGCTTTGGCATACTAATGGCGCACTACAATGGGATGCGCCATTAGTAACCGCGGCATACTAATGGCGCACTGTCCAGTGATAAACCATTAGTATGCTTTGTCATACTAATGGCGCACTGTCATGTGATGCGCCATTAGTATGAATATTAGGTTTTTTTTATTTTTTATTTTCTGTTTTTTGCACAGGCTACAAAATGTATAATTTGACAAAATATAGACAGCACACATCAACAACAGATTCATCGAATACAATAGAAGATTAGTCTTTGAATACAATTCATCATATTAGTCTCCGAATACAATTCATCATATTAGTCTCCGAATTGAAAAGACCGAACAAAGATAGAACATTATATTACAAGTCTCGAGACCGCGAGTAGCGAGTTTGTCTTCACATTACAAGTCGATATCGATCATCTAAACTACCATCACATAGAAGAGAGCTGCGGTCATCACGATGAGCATCATCACGATGAAACTCGTCTTTATCCGGTTCCTCCAACGCTCCCTCCCCTATCCCGCTAGATAGCGGGCGTATCTAGATTTGGCCTCGGCCCTAGTGGTGTACCCTTTGTAACTGTTACCGCTGAATCGGTGAACCTGTCTCCGACACTCCTCCCAGTCATCGTAGACTCCGGGAACCTTATCCTTGTACACGACATACGTCGGCATCGCTATGCACTAGCCAAACGAAACGTTAGTACCAATTCACAGACAATACATAAGCAATATATAAGTATGCAACAGAACGATCGGAAGAGAAAAGCAAGACATTAATAGCATCGATTACATCTAAGTTGAACGACTCTCGAAACCAAAGAGACATACTACAAGTTCATTAAAGTTTAATTACAACATGAGCCAATCGATGTTTCAGAACTAGACACAGCATCACTGCTTTCGACTCGACTCAAGGGACCGGAGCATGGATGAAGCCGCCGTCTATCGTGGGAGTCATGAAATAACGGTCGTTGTCAGCCTGCATTTGTAGCATTGTGTCGATGTCACTGTTGGACGGTTGATTGTTGAGGTAGAACTGCCCCGAGGTACGAAGGACATCTTGATGGATGATTTCCGCAAACTCCGACTGGATGCGAAAGAATTCTTGTCGGAGGTCCGCGTCCTGGATTGCCGACACGCTCTTTGCCCAATCTTTGAGTTTACTCGGTAGCAGAAGTTGATGATGGTCCCGTACGATCGCCCGCATGTGATGGATGGCGTAGTAGGCACCCTTCTGACCGCCAGGCGGCTGCTTGACGCAGCAGAACGTCGTATTGTGGGAGAACACATGCTTGCCGTACTTACGAATAGGCCTGGTGAAGGTGCCTCCAGATTTGGCGTAGCCGGGGAGAACATCATCAAGAACCTTCTTGACATTTGTGTAGTCTACGTTCGACTGACGGTCCGGGTCGAAATACGTGGCCATGGAATATTTGGGGCTTAGGAGGATGAGCGTGCAACGTGTGTCACTGCAGAAAACACAGAATGTTAAAAGAAAAACGATCGAAATGTAAGAATTCATATGTTACGGGCCGGTTGAGGGGAGGACTTACTCGGGAAAGTAAGGCACGAGGAAGTTATCCTTATCTTGGTTTGCCAGAATGACGCCTTCGAGGTAAGAACTCGCGACTTGCCGGTCCCCAGCGCTGCCCAAGATCTTGGCACGCATGTAGAAGGGGTCGACTATCACGATGTCCGGGGTCTTGTCGCGAATGATCCGCATCTCCATACTCAGCGAAAATAGCCGAACGAAGGTGTAGTGCAGCGGATGAAGGTTCAACATAGCGTGGATGTCATCAAAACGCAGGACGATCGTACGCCCGATGGAGTTATCCACAAAGCCCTTGCCCTCTGGCACCTTGGCCGCGAAAACCGGGTATGCCACATCCTTCTCTCTGAGACGCCGCTTCTCCAAAGAAAGAACACTGTCATGCAGACTCCGCATAGCACCGGTTGCAGCATTGAGCATATTTGTCGGTAGCATCGCCCTACCCGCCACATGCACCCTCCTCGAGATATCCTGCGGTGAAGGTGGCCCGTCCTGAGCACGGATCGTACTCGGTGCCGGCTGGCTCGCACCCTTCTTAGTCTTTCTTTTGCGTGCCTTCTTCTTCTCCTGTAATGGGACCGAGTTCTGCTCACAGACCGCCTTCTTGAGTGTGTTGGGGCTGATAATATTTCGCACCTCGCCTATCTGAGGCTCGGTGAAGTCGGCAGCTGGAGGCGTCTCCTGAGAGCTGAACGCCAGACGGCGCCTGTTGCAACTTGGCTTCTCCGCGGTACCAGCTAGATCGCACACGTCTTTTGTTGGGTTTGGTTCTTGAGAAGGAGGCCCCATGAAGTCGCCATCGTACCCATGATCGGCAAAGTACTGATCGACGTTGCCAAATGTATCATCGTCGTCGTCGTCGTCGTTCTGATCCTGTGCCATATGCATGTTTGGATCCAGTGGCATAGGGATGTCCGGCACCGTTGCGGCGGTCTTGCCATGGGGCCGACTTGGCGCCGGCACGACTGGCGGTGTTGTCTTTGGGTGGTGTCCCCCGCCCCCAAACGAATCTGGCTCTTCGGCCAAAGCAGGGGCCAGCTCAGGCAGGCGCTGAGGGTCATCACGTCATCATCGTCGGCCCCGACGGGTCGAATCGGAGGTAACAAGTCGTCGCAGCCTGGCAGCACCCGAACCAGTTGAAGCCTAAACAAGTTGGGTGGCATCTAGGTACCGTGGAACAAGGGGTTGCCCGGTTGAACGATTTTGCCCTTGGCGACATCGACCAACTCGTTGTTCACGAAGTGGAGGAGAGTGCACGGAACGTCGGCGGCGCCCTGCGAAAACATGTAGGGCGTCAGGGATGCCCAGTCAAAGGCAAGGAGATGAAGTCCTCGGCCGAGAGAGGCTTAATTAGTTACCGTGATGATGGCGTCGAGCTCGGCTAATGTCGACGCACCGCCAACGGCGGGCGTGCAGTTGACGGAGGGGCCGCTTGCTGCAGAGGTGCCGGCCGGCGTACACCCGGGTGCATTAAGCTCCCGTGCCGGTGTCGAAGACACCAATGCTGCCTCCGCCGGAGGCACCAATGGCCCCGCCATCGCATTATGCGAGTTGCTGGCCGTGAAGCTAGGAATCGGGGGTGGCCCCTGTTGGCCGCCCGCAATCCACGCACTCAACCCCGAGATCAAGGTAGGCACAATGGCGGTGATCGTCGCTCCGAGTCGTTGTTCCACTTGCTCTTGGACAATCTCCGGAATCCGCGCCACCTATGCCTTGAGTTGTTGAACCTCTCGCGCCTGGCTTTCCGAGTTGGTCTTTTTCTCCTTCCGCACACCAGCGGTATAGTATGACCCCCATTTTGTCGACAAGCCTTTGCCGGCCACACGACCAGCTGACGTCGGCTTACTGAGCTTATCCTTCTTCTTCATTACATTCAACGCCCTATTTAGAGTGGTGTCCCAAGGGTTGCTCTTGGTCGACCCCACGCTACTGCTTTCAGTCGCCTGCGGAAGGAATGTGAACCATTTAGAAATTTGGCTTCATTAATTAGAATGCAACCATATGGAGCTAATTACGCGGGGGTGTATTCCTTACCAGAACAAGCTCAAGCTGCCTGGTCTTCGGATCTGTGGTAAGCTCCTTTGTTTTCAGGTCCTTCTTGTACCGGGCCCTGACAAAGTTCCTGGTCTGCTTGTCACCGTATTTATCGAAGAGGGGCGGTAGGCCTTGCTCGGCACGGTCCGCCTCCTCCTTGTCCCATATAGGCTCCGCCACTCTGTAACCGCCGGGACCCAGTGTGTGTTCCCCTATGTTCAGCTCCCGCATTTGTTTCCCCCACTCACTTGATTGGGAGTTTGCGGTTCTCGAGCAATTGATCTTGAAGTTTTTGTAGTCATCTTCGGTGATCGAAGGATTTTTCTCCTTGATCTTCTGATAACTCTCACCTTTGTCGATCATTTTCTTCACATTGCTTTTCCAAGTAGACAGGGCCTTGCTCATCTTCGTGAGGGCAGCATTGTTCACTTTATTCCCTTTGAGGCTTGTGTTTGCAAATTAAGCGGGGAACTTGTATCGTTCGTGCAGCTTCATGAAGAGGAGGTGGCGCAAATTCCCTCGGTCAGGATGCCTCAGGTTCTCGGTGTTGATCAAGACGGTGCTCCGGACAATGCACCCGAGCTGAAGCGAGTACCCCTTGACTATTCGTTCGGGCGCCATTGGATTCCCGTTGGAGTCCACTTCAGTAACTTCCTCCTTGAGGGTGAGGAGCACGATCGGGCGCCGGTCCTTCCGTTGCCTCTTCGGTTGGCTGCCATCTGTGCGTGCGCTGCCATCATCAGTGGTGGCATCCTCGGCGGCACCATCAGTGGTGGCATCAGTGGGGTCATCCTCGGCGGCACCATCAGTGGTCTCAGGATCGGTGGGGAAGGCGGCGGCCTCATACAAGTGAGGTTGTTCCTCCATCTCCTGGGACAGCTCCCAGAATGCCTTTCCGCCCGAACCCCCGGCCTCATCGTTGTGGGCCATGTTTCTCTCTAAATAGAAACAAAGTTTGGTCAAAAAGTTGGTTATTGTCAAGGAACAAGATCATGGTCTCATCATTTAGGGTTTGTCGACACCGAGGCATCCTAAAATCTAAGCTTTTATCATTGAGGGTTTTTTGACGCCGAGGCACCCTAAAAAATCAAAATAATTCAAAAAAAATCAGAAATATCTTCATAGCTGGCTCCTTGTGTTTGTAGCTGGCTTCACCGTCTTGCTCCTAGTTTCCCTAGTTGAGATGCTCTTTTCACTACTAGAAAAACCCCTACTAATGGCGCACCTAATTTGGCCATTAATGGCGCATCAGTGGTGCGCCATTACTAGCACGCCATTAGTAATTTTTACTAATGGCGCACCACTGGTGCGCCATTAGTATAGGCCAGGGTGCGCCATTAGTATGCCTCCCAGGGGCCATGTATAGCCAGGTGCTTTGGCATACTAATGGCGCACTACAACGGGATGCACCATTAGTAACCGCGTCATACTAATGGCGCACTGTCCAGTGATGCGCCACTAGTATGCTTTGTCATACTAATGGCGCACTGTCATGTGATGCGCCATTAGTATGAATATTAGTTTTTTTATTTTTTATTTTCTGTTTTTTGCACAGGTTACAAAATGTATAATTTGACAAAATATAGACAGCACACATCAACAACAAATTCATCGAATACAATAGAAGATTAGTCTTTGAATACAATTCATCATATTAGTCTCCGAATACAATTCATCATATTAGTCTCCGAATTGAAAAGACCGAACAAAGATAGAACATTATATTACAAGTCTCGAGACCGCGAGTAGCGAGTTTGTCTTCACATTACAAGTCGATATCGATCATCTAAACTACCATCACATAGAAGAGAGCTGCGGTCATCACGAGGAGCATCATCACGATGAAACTCGTCTTCATCCGGTTCCTCCAACGCTCCCTCCCCTCTCCCGCTAGATAGCGGGCGTATCTAGATTCATGCACTCTGCTTCAACACAAATGTGCTCTGCTTCAACACATTGGAAACTGAGTTCCGACTGCTACAAATTCAGTTTTCAGATACCAGCAATCAGGAGCCTACATGGTACCATTTTGTTATCCTAGCAAGAACAGCATGAGCCAAACAAGTAAATGGAAAACATGTTTCCTCAACAAGCAAAAAGGGAAAATGCAATTTATGGCACATAGATGTTGATCCACTGACATTCATAAATTTCAGAAGAGAAAACAGCAGGCATTGCCCATGCAGTATTTACTGCTAACCAGGGAGAAGAGGTTCTTATTTTCACTCCCAACAACAAGCAGGAAAACGTCTACATCGATGCACTCGGACGAAGAAAGTGCAGCATACATATAGTTCATAACAGAGTGCACTGTGTGCAGAAACAGGAAGCGTACTATCAATCATCCACATATTTTTCGACAAAGATCAATCATCTATATAGTAAGGGATAGCTAAATTCGCACTTTACTAAACAAACTATCCCTCAAGTTATGCTATGAAAACATATTTAGTTTTTGAGACACCAACAATTAAGAACCTACAGACAAGTATTAAGAGAGCAGCTACACTAGGATTAAAGAAATTGACTCCTAACTACTACCCAGTTCAGCGTTGAGACTCCACCAATTAAGGTCCTACATAGTAATAGACCATCTAAAATAGCATTCCACTACTACCCACTACAAGAAGTATGTGCTAAACTAGCATGTCACTACTACAGACTAGATTGGAAACTGGGTCCTAGCAGCTACATATTTAGTTTGCAACATAACCAATCAAGACCCTACAAGGTGCCACTTGTTCATCCTACCAAGAACAGCAGCATCCAGAAAAGCCCCATATTTCATGCACTTTGCTTCTACACAAAACAAAACTACAATTAACAGCCCCTGTTTTATTGCAAGTAAATTTGCTATCTTATACTCCCTCCTCTCTGGATTAGAGATCCTGCGTGTAAATCTAGGTTGTCTATTTTACCAACATAACAATACATATCACAAAAGTTATACCGTTAGTAGAAAGTACAATAAATCTTCAGCAAGAACCAGTAAGGTCCATATAGGGCTCTGGCTCCAACTATATCATGTTTTATTTAAACACAGTATGTTTCAATTCCTCCTCTATACAAATCTTGAGCAAGGACCAGCATATAGTATATCGGGGACTTACTTGAGATCCAAAGAGTAGCTACCGGACTAGAGATATCGGGAACTAAACTATCAACAAAATCAATCACAGCAACGAAATCAATCACAACAACAGGAGGCGTAGGGGAGGGAGGAAGGGAGGGAGCGGAGGGGAACCTTTCTTGGGCTGCTGGCGATGGGGATCGCTGCATCTGCTATGACGGCGGAGGCCGCGCTTCCGCTCCCTGGTTCGGGGCGGCGGGGCGACGGACGGTGGTGTCGGGGCGGCGGGGCGACGGTGGTGTCGGGGCGGCGTCGAGGGCGGTGGGGCGACGGTGGTGTCGAGGCGGCGTCGAGGGCGGCGGGGCGACGATGGTGTCGGGGTGGCGCTGGGGCGGCGGGGCGACGGTGGCGTCGGGGCGGCGTCGAGGGCGGCGGGGTGACGATGGTGTCGGGGCGGCGCTGGGGCGGCGGGGCAACGGTGGGTCGAGGGCGGCGGGGCGACGGTGGTGTCGGGGCGGGGCGACGGGGGCGTCGAGGGCGGCGGGGCGACGGTGGTGTCGGGGCGGGGCGACGGTGGCGTCGGGAGAGGAGATCGGGGAAGGGGATCGCAGGCGAGGGCGAGGGAGAGAGAGGGGATCGGTACGATGTAGGGGCGCACAATACTAATGGCGCACCACCCCTCGGTGCGCCATAAGTACATACATGCTAATGGCGCACCTCACCCTGGTGCGCCATTAGTATTTTTTTTTCTGCTCGAGCCAACAGTTATCTACCACCTGATCTGATACACATCAAGTCTTCTCTACTAGCTCGACTGGTCAGCAGCTAGTTCTCACACCAGGAGGTCTTGGGTTCGATTCCCAGGCTCCACAATTTTTTTATGCATTTAAAATGCTGTTTGATACTTATTTGTGTTTAAATATGTTCAAACTTGTTTAAATCATAACAGTAATATTTTTTTATAAGACAGAAATAAATTTTTTTATAAGACAGTAATATTTTTTTATAAGACAGTAATGCCGGTGGAGCGGGGGAGGGTGCGGGGGGTGCGGGGGGTCGGCGGCGGCGGTTGAGTAGGGGAGGGGTGCGGGGGGTCGGCGGCGGCGGTTGAGTAGGGGAGGGGTGCGGGGGTCGGCGGCGGCGGTTGAGTAGGGGAGGGGTGCGGGGGTCGGCGGTGGTGGTTGAGTAGGGGAGGGGTGCGAGGGGTCGGCGGCGGCGGTTGAGTAGGGGAGGGGTGCGGGGGGTCGGCGGCGGCGGTTGAGTAGGGGAGGGGTGCGGGGGTCGGCGGCGGCGGTTGAGTAGGGGAGGGGTGCGGGGGGTCGGCGGCGGCGGTTGAGTAGGGGAATCGAGAGGGTGCGGGCGGTCGTCGGCGGCGGCCGGTGGACCGGATCTGGCGAGGTGGGATAGCGATCGAGATGGAGGGGGATCGAGATCGAGTGTCCATGAAATTAAAAAATATTCATGATAGTTCAAAAAGTGCCCATGAAATACAATCGAGAAATGAAGTCTACGATTTAAATACAATCGATCTTAGCTAGCTATCTGTTCACAATCTTCTTGCCCTTCTTTTTCGCAAATGGAGTTCTTCTATGGAACGGACGTCCTTTAGGTAGGGTGGTCCTGCTTCTTCTTGTGGTGTATGCTGCTACTTCATCATCGTCGTCATGTTCGATCCTCGGGTCGCCGTACTTGTCGAAGTCTTGCTCATTGGCTACTCCATCCATTCCGATGATCTTCCTTTTGCCTCTCCTCACGACAACACGACTGGGCTTTGGCGGGTCGGTAATGAAGAAGCATTGGTCCACTTGGGAAGCCAGTACCCATGGCTCATTTTTCGCGGTGACGTTTGCACCCGCAGTCTTGGATTTGGCTTCGGGTATAACCATGGTGGTGAAATACCGGTCTTCTTTTATGACGTTCTTGGCCCATCTAACGCGGAACATTGGGATCTTCTCTCCAGCGTAGCTCAGCTCCCAGATCTCCTCGATCCTTCCGTAGTATCTGTCCTTGTCGTTACCGGTGTAGGATTCCATCGTTACCCCGGAGTTCTGATAACCATCGCTCTTCATGTCCTTGGCCTCGGTGTAGAATGTGTAGCCGTTGATATCGTACGCCTCATAGGTCACCAGCTTGTGCTCGGCGCCCTGTGACTAGGCAAATATGAGTTGTTCTTCCACGGAAGAATCCTCATGTAAAGGGTACGACAGAAGCTTCTGCTTGAACCAACGCGTGAAACATGAGTTGTGCTCTTTGAGTATATCTCCGTCCGTCCTCTGTTGGCCTCGGTCATTGTACGTCTTCTTAATAAAGGTTTTGTGCTCTACCACCCAAGGATCGACCACGTCTATGTGTTGTAGCGCGACTAGGTTTGCTCTTTCAAAGTCGGCGAGTCGACCCTCGAAGTCGACATGCATTTCGCGGCGACCCTCACGGTGACCCCATCCAGCGAGCCTGCCGAGGTGCCTGTTGACGGGTAGACAAACGGGGTTCTCGATGCCTAGATAATTAGTGCAGTAGGAGATGCACTCTTCGGTCAGAAAGCCCCTGGCTATGCTTCCTTCTGGACGTGACATGTTGCGAACGTATCCTTTGATGACACCATTCATCCTTTCGAACGGCATCATGCTGTGCAGGAACGTCGGCCCGAGTTGGATGATATCCTCCACTATATCGACCAGCAGATGCACCATAACGTCGAAGAATGCGGGCGGGAAGTACATCTCAAGCTCGCATAGTATCACCACGATCTCTTCCTGTAGCCTTCTGAGTTGCCTCACGCCAATCGACTTCCGAGAGATGACGTCGAAGAAGTTGCATAGGCCAAATAGCGTTTCACGGACGTGCGCGTCCATGATCCCACGGATTGCAACTGGAAGTATCTGCGTCATCAGCACGTGACAGTCGTGAGACTTCAGCCCACTGAACTTCTGCTTCGCTGGGTCTAGGTATCTGCTTATCTTCCCCGCGTAACCGTAAGGAACTTTTACTCCTAGGAGGCAGGTGAAAAACTGCTCGATCTCCTCCTGACTTAGAGTGAAGCACGCGGGAGGGTAGTCATTTCCGGTCTTCTTGGCCTTTTTGCCTTTGCCAAGACTTTCTGTGTCCTGCTTCGCCTCATCATCATCATCATCATCATCATCATCATCATCATCATCATATATAGCGTGAAGCTCCTGCCTGATGCCCATTGATTTCAAGTCTGCCCTTGCTTTCGGCCCATCTTAGGTCCTCTCTGGCATGTTGAGCAGGGTACCAAGCAGACTCTCGCACACGTTCTTCGTGATATGCATGACATCAAGGCTGTGAGGCACACGGTGGATCTTCCAGTACGGCAAGTCCCAGAAAACAGACCTCGTTTTCCATACCTTCAGCAGCGGCTCTGGCGCCTTTCGCTTCTTTCCCGGCTCTGGCGCCTTTTGCTTCTTTCCCGGCAGTGGGCAGTCTTTCCAATTTTTCAACAGCTTGTCTATTTCCTCGCCGCTCCTCGTACACGGGCGTTTTCGGGGTTCGGTTTCACCATCGAACAGATCCTTGCGTTTCCTCCACGGGTCATCATCGCGAAGCCACCTTCGATGTCCCATGAACACGGTTTTCGAAGACCCGGGATCTCTATCTAGCTGGCGATACGTTGTGTCATCCATGCACCTTACGCATCTAGAAAATCCGTGGACTACCTGCCCCGCAAGATATCCGTAACCGAGATAGTCGTGCACCGTCGTGAGTAGTGCGGCTCTCATAGGGAAATATTCTTTCTCTGCGGCGTCCCACGTATTGGCTGGCATTTTCCACAGCGTGTCAAGCTCCTCTTTCAGCAGCCCCAGATACAGATTGATGTCGTTCCCTGGTTGTTTCGGCCCTTCAATTAGCATACTCATGTGAATGTACTTCCTCTTCATGCACAACCAGGGGGGAAGGTTGTACATCCACACAAACACATGTCAGGTGCTATGTGTGCTTCTCTGGCTGCCAAACGGATTGACTCCATCGGTGCTCGCACCCAGCACGATGTTCCTTGGATCGTTCCCAAATTCTGGGTATTCGAAGTTCAACGCTTGCCACTGGCTTGCATCCTTAGGGTGACTCAGCATCTTGTCTTTTTTATCTATCTCCGGATCATTTGCGTCATCTTCTCGCTTCTTCTCCTCCCTATCCGCGTGCCAACGCAGGATCTTTGCTACCTTAGGGTCCGCGAAATACCGCTGCAGACGAGGAGTGATCGGAAAGTACCACACCACTTTTCGAGGAGCTTCCTTCCTCTTCTTGTATCGAGTAACACCGCACACCGGACATATGGTAGACTCCGCGTGCTCATCCCGATAAATGATGCAATTGTTCATGCACACATGGTATTTCACGTGCGGTAAATCCAGAGGACACACGATTTTCTTCACCTCCTCCAAACTGGTCGGGCACTTGTTCCCCTTGGGAAGACGTTCGTACCAGAATGACATGTTCTCGTCGGAGCATGCGTCGGTCATTTTGTGTTTTACCTTCATCTCCAGAGCCATGAGCGTTACTTTCAGGCGGGTATCCTCGGGCCTGCATCCTTCATACAATGGAGTAACCGCGTCTAACTCAAGTTGATCCATCTTGGCTTTCTCTCGGGCGGCAGCTCTTGCGTTATCCGTCTGCTTGAGAAGCAGCTCTTGAATATGAGGGTCCTGCACCCAGCCCATCGATGGTCCAGCGTCGTCTGCTCCGCCGGCATCATCATCATGTCCTGCATCTTCTACATGATGACTGTGTACAGCATCACCGTCGTGATCATCTCCTGGGGATTCTTCGTCTTCTCGCCCGCCCGAGCCGCGGTGGTTGTCTTGCTGCCCTTCCTCATTTCTTGCCCGGCCCCCATGGACGACTTCGTAGTCATCTTCATCACCTTTCCACCGATAGCCATCCTTGAAACCACGCAAGAGCAGGTGGTCCCGCACCTGCCCGGAATCCGGGTCCGCAATGAGGCACATTCTCGTTCTTTTGAAGCATCTCGGCCTTCGCGGACCTCAAAAACCTATTCACGATGCCTTCGGTCATCGTGCGGACCATGGTCGCCTGCGGGGTAGAGCAAAACGATATTTTAGAACCAAGAAAAAATTTAGCATGACTTTCCCTAAAAATAGGACCAAAAAGAATGCTTAATGCCAAAATTCTCGCCGAAACGGAAATGAATCAACATTCCGGCAAAATATTGGCAACTATCGCATTTCAAATACCGGTACACCTCCAAACACAAACACATATGCAACACCACAAACATATGCAACACCACGAATATACATAGATCTAGCTAGGCCATAAAAAGTGCATGTGCACATTGTTGTAGGGAGAACAACATAAATATAGCTTCCCCCCTTACTTACCTAGCAAAACAAGGTAACTTAACCACTTAATTTGAATGAATCTATGGTGGAAATGAGGTGAAAAAGAGGAGGCACCTGAGACAAGGAGGAGGCGGTGGAGAGAATGAAGTGGGGAGAAAGTGAGTGTGGGAGGAGAGGCTGTCCAAAATATCTTGTTGCTGCCCACTTACTAATGGCGCACCAACAACAAATGCGCCATTAGTAATCCAGGTTACTAATGGCGCACTCCGCCACGATGCGCCATTAGTAGTTTTGCAAAAAAAACATACTAATGGCACACTACGCCACGGTGCGCCATTACTAGTTTAAACTAGTAATGGCGCACCGCTCGTGAGTGCGCCATTAGTAGTTTTGCAAAAAAAGGAATAAAAAAATAATAAAAAAAATAACATTAGTGGCGCACTTTCTGGCTAGTGCGCCATTACTAGTTACAACTAGTAATGGCGCACTACCTGTGGATGCGCCATTAGTATGTTTGGACAGGCGCACTAGTTCAAAAAAAAATTGGTACTAATGGCGCACCGTGGGCCAGGTGCGCCATTAGTAGATTCAACACTAATGGCGCATCGGAAGGTGGTGCGCCATTAGTATATACTAATGGCGCACCACTTGTCTGGTGCGCCATTAGTGTCAATACCATCTATAGCTCTTTTTCTAGTAGTGAGATCTTGCCTCTCCATACCTACCCCCCTTTCTACTGTCAGTCTTAGGACCACGACAGTTCGCGCCCACCGTGGGGCAGGTGTCTTAGAGACTTGTTGGTGAAGTTGTGATTTTTCCGATCCCCATCATCACGGTTTCCGGCGGTGGATTGGCTGAGGGCCGCGAGATCCGTCTCGGCACGCTTGTCTTCATTGTCAACGACTCCGCCTGGCTCCAGGAAGCTCCCCTTGACATCGAGGCGCTCCCCGTTCGAGGAGCGACACACGTTCGCGCGTGCGTATGCGAGTCCTTCTCCGGCAGCCGTCGACCCAGTATCGGTCGGCTCCGGTAGTGTCATATCTCCCCAATGTTCGCCATCGATAGCGATCCTGTTGGTTGCAGCTTCAGCGGTGGGTGAAACATGCGGTGGCTCGTCATTCAGCCACCCATCAAGTCGCGGCAATCGAGCCCAATGAAACTCTCTACGGCCTGTTCGACTGGCTCCGTCGAGACCGCATCCGAATGCGATAGCAGCGACCCTGCGGCTGAAGTTTTGATGGTCGACGGACCGAGTAGTCCGCCTGGCTTCCGCCACGACGACGACGGTGATGGTGGTGGTGATCCGTCGCGCGTGAACGAGGAGTACCGTCCCGAACCTCTCTCTTCACAACAGAGAGAAGAACTTCATCGCCGCAACATGAATGCACTCCACACGCCCATCGTTGGGGAAACCCCCGAGGCTCGGGCCTTGGAAGAGGTGCGCCTGGCCAATTTGGCTGAGCGCACTCGACTGGAGAATCTTCAGCACGCACTCGACGAGCATGCCCGGGAGCGGATCCCCAAGTCCAGTCGACGGCTACTTTTTCAGCCGCAACCTAAGGTATACCACACTCCGATTCAAAATCTCATAGCTGCGTGATGACCCACAAGTGTAGGGGATCTTTTGTAGTCCTCTCGATAAGTAAGAGTGTTGAACCCAACGAGGAGCAGAAGGAAATGATAAGCGGTTTTCAGTAAGGTTTTCTCTGCAAGCACTGAAATAGTACGTGATAGATAGTTTTGTGATAAGATAAATAGTAACGAGCAAAAAGTAAATAAAGTGCAGCAAGGTGGCCCAATCCTTTATGTAGCAAAGGATAAGCCTGGACGAATTCTAATAATGGGGAAGGAGCTCCCGAGGACACATTGGGAATTATTGTCAAGCTAGTTTCATCACGTTCATAAGATTCGCGGTTCGGTACTTTGATAATTTGATATGTGGGTGGACCGGAACTTGGGTACTGCCCTAACATGGACAAGCATCCCACTTATGATTAACCCCTATTGCAAGCATCCGCAACTACAAAAAGGAGTATTAAGGTAAACCTAACCACAACATTAAACATATGGGTCCATATCAACCCCTAACGAAGCAACGCATAAACTAGGGTTTAAGCTTCTGTCACTCTAGCAACCCATCATCTACTTATTACTTCCCTATGCCTTCCTCTAGGCCCAAATAATGTTGAAGTGTCATGTAGTCGACGTTCACATAACACCACTAGAGGAGAGACAACATACATCTCATCAAAATATCGAACGAATACCAAATTCACATGACTACTAATAGCAAGACTTCTCCCATGTCCTCAGGAACAAACGTAACTACTCACAAAGCATATTCATGTTCATAATCAGAGGAGTAATAATATGCATAAAGGATCTGAACATATGATCTTCCACCAAGTAAACCAATTAGTATCAACTACAAGGAGTAATCAACACTACTAGCAACCCACAGGTACCAATTTGTGGTTTTGATACAAGATTGGATACAAGAGATGAACTAGGGTTTGGAGATGAGATGGTGCTGGTGAAGATGTCGATGGAGATTGACCCCCTCCCGATGAGAGGATCGTTGGTGATGATGTTGGTGATGATTTCCCCCTCCCGGAGGGAAGTGTCCCCGGCAGAACAGCTCCGGCAGAGCCCTAGATTGATTCCGCCAAGGTTCCGTCTTGTGGCGGCGGAGTTTCATCCCGTAAGCTTGCCCACAAATTTTTCCAGGACAAAACCCTTCATATAGCAGAAGATGGACGCCGGAGGCCCACCAGGGGCCCCAGGAGATAGGGGGCGCACCCTAGGGGGGGGAGGGCGCCACTCTGTCTCCTGGACAGGGTGTGGGCCCCTGGCCTATTTCTTTTGCTCATAATTCCTTAATCAATCCAAAAATTTGTTTCGTGGATTCTCAGGTCTTTTGGAGTTGTGCAGAATAGGTTTCAAACGTTTGCTCCTTTTGCAGCCAGAATTCCAGCTGCCGGCATTCCCCCTCTTCATGGTAAACCTTGTAAAATAAGAGAGAATAGCCATAAGTATTGAGATATAATGTGTAATAACAGCCCATAATGCAATAAATATTGATATAAAAGCATGATGCAAAATGGACATATCAACTCCCCCAAGCTTAGACCTTGCTTATCCTCAAGCGGAAGCTGAAATCGAAAAATATCTCCGCATGTTTAGAGATAGAGGTGTCGATAAAAATAAAATACGGACATGAGGGCATCATGATCATTCTAATAAGAGCAACATATATGGATTTTGTCATATGATTTCCTATGTGCAAGTAATAAGCAATTCACAATGCCAAGTACGATTCAAAAACTTCATTGGGAGCTAACAAACTATAATCTCAGTCATTGAAGCAATTGCAATTTATCGTAACATCAGAAAGAGTCAATAATAGAGCTTTTCAGCAAGCTCACATACTGAACTATCTCGTAGTCCCCCATAATTATTAACACTCACGCAATACTTGTGGTTATAGAGTTTCAGCCGGACACTGAGAAAGATAGGGGCTTCTTGTGTTGCCTCCCAACGTATTCACCTTTAGGTGATGTCAACAATAATAGCCTATGCCAACTTACATCCAATTGGATATATATATCATGATCTTTCAAACACGAAGAGCTTGCCAAAGGATAAAATGAAAAAGGGAAAGGTGAGGAGCACCTTGACTCAAGCATAAAGTAAAACATAAAGTAAAAGATAGGCCCTTCGCAGAGGGAAGCAGAGGTTGTCATGCGCTTTTAGGGTTGGATAAACAAAATCTTAATGCAAAAGAACGTCACTTTATATTTCCCCTTGTATGTGGACCATTATTATGCAATCCGTTGCTTTTATTACTTCCACAACAAGTTCGTACAAAGCTTATTTTCTCTGCACTAATAAGTCATGCATATTTAGAGAGAAATTTTTATTGCTTGCACCGATGATAACTTACTTGAAGGATCTTACTCAATCCATAGGTAGGTATGGTGGACTCTCATGGAAAAACTGGGTTTGAGGATATTTGGAAGCACAAGTAGTATCTCTACTTGGTGCAAGGAGTTTTGGCTAGCATGGGGGGGGGGGAAAGGCAAGCTCAACATGTTTGGAAGGTCAATGACAATATACTTTAACTGAGATGTCGGAAAACATAAACCATTACGTTGTCTTCCTTGTCCAACATCAACTCTTTTAGCATGTCATACTTAATGAGTGCTTCACAATCATAAAAGATGTCCAAGATAATATATTTATATGTGAACCCCTCTTTCCTTATTACTTCCTATTAATTGCAACGATGACCAAGGCTATGTTCATCAACTCGCAACAATTTTTATGCCTCATACTTTCTATGTGTGAAGTTATCACTATCCATAAGATCAATATGAACTCTTTTGTTCTTTCTACTTTCTCAAGATCATAGCAACATAGCGAAGCCCTTGACTCAACACTAATCTTTATTATAGATAGCACACGGACTCGATTACATAAAGAGATCACAACGAAAAACTCAAAACTACTTGATATCAAAACTTTGAACTAATAGATCAAGATACTACTAAAAGGATCGAACTAAATAAAGCGGTAAAGA
This sequence comes from Triticum aestivum, assembly GCF_018294505.1. Lineage (NCBI taxonomy): Eukaryota > Viridiplantae > Streptophyta > Magnoliopsida > Poales > Poaceae > Triticum > Triticum aestivum. Next base: position 97,242,112 of record NC_057810.1, read on the forward strand.
TAGGAGTGTGATGGTGATACGATACCGGGGCACTACCCCCAAGCTTGGCAGTTGCCAAGGGGAGTGCCCATACCCATGTGATTATTTCTTCGGAGGTGGTGAAGTAGGTGTTGTCGCACTTTTCTTCTCTAGCTTGTGTCTGAGGCTAAAATTTTCCTCCCTCAGATCCTCAGTCTCGAGCTCAAGTTTCATTATGTTTTTGCATAGTGTTGCCTTGCTGTCCTGCAAAAAACGTGGTGGGATAGATTGGACCTTAGAGAGACTTGACTTCTTGAACTCCACATGCATATCACCAGGTTGAGGCAGTGGATCATCCTCTTCATCAGATCTTGTCTCCTCCTTCCTCTTTGGATCATAGTCTTCTTCTTCCTCTGTGGTCCAGCCATAGCGTTCCACATCCCCATATATTTTTGGATTTGCAATATAATCAGCTATGTAGCTCTCTCCCTCCGAATCTTGGGACGACATTTTGTTCAATTCTGCAGCAGGAACAGCTCGAAACGAAACAGAGGATATTTGCGTGATACGGGGGTCAAAACCTTCGGGAGTATATATAATGAATTTTTACCGACCAAAATACGTAACATACAAGAAAACGGAGTCCGGGAGGCACACGAGGTGCCCACGAGACAGGGGGCCGCGCCCTACGGGGGGGGGGGTCCTCTCTCGTGGGAGCCTCGTGTCCCTTTCGGACTACTTCTTTCTTCCTAAAATCCTAAAATAATCCAAAACTGATGAAAATTGCCATTAGAGTTGTTTTGGAGTCGGTTTACTTACCGTACCACGTACCTATGCCTTTTCGGGGTCTGGAACATTCTGGAAAGTGTCTCTTATGTATTCCTCAGGGGTTATGGTTTCAATAATATTAGTTTCAACATTGATAGGATTACGTGAAACATAATGTTTAATTCTTTGACCATTTACCACCTTCGGATCTGTGCCTTCAAAGTTGTTGATTTTTATAGCACCAGAACAATAGACCTCCTCGATAACGTAGGGACCTTCCCATTTTGAGAGAAGTTTTCCTGCAAAAAATCTTAAATGAGAGTTGAACAATAACACATAATCTCCTACGTTAAACTCACGCTTTTGTATCCTTTTATCATGCCAGCGTTTGACTTTTTCTTTGAAAAGCTTGGCATTCTCATATGCTTGGGTTCTCCATTCATCAAGTGAGCTAATATCAAATAACCTTTTCACACCGGCAAGTTTGAAGTCATAATTAAGCTCTTTAATAGCCCAATATGCTTTATGTTCAAGTTCAAGAGGTAAATGACATGCTTTTCCATAAACCATCTTATATGGAGACATACCCATAGGATTTTTGTATGCAGTTCTATAGGCCCATAATGCATCATCAAGTTTTTTGGACCAAATCTTTCTAGATCTATTCACAGTCTTTTCAAAATTAATTTGAGCTCTCTATTGCTTAACTCTACTTGACCACTAGACTACAGGTGATAAGGAGATGCGATTCTATGACTGACATCATACTTAGCAAGCATCTTACGGAAAGCACCATGAATAAAGTGTGAACCACCATCAGTCATAAGATATCTAGGGACTCCAAACCTTGGAAAAATAACTTCTTTAAGCATTTTAATAGAAGTGTTAAGATCAGCACTACTAGTTGGAATAGCTTCTACCCACTTAGTAACGTAATCAACAGCAACTAAAATATGTGTATAACCATTGGAGGCAGGAAAAGGTCCCATATAATCAAAGCCCCAAACATCAAACGGTTCAATAACAAGAGAATAATTCATAGGCATTTCTTGACGTCTACTAATGTTACCTATTCTTTGACATTCATCACAAGATACGACAAACTTATGAGCATCTTTGAAAAGAGTAGGCCAATAAAAACCAGATTGTAGTACCTTGTGTGCAATTCTATCTCCAGCGTGGTGTCCTCCATAGGATTCAGAGTGACACTTGCATAGGATTTGTTCCTGTTCATGCTCAGGCACACAACGTCTAATAATACCATCTACTCCTTCCTTATAAAGGCGTGGATCATCCCAGAAGTAATGTCTTAAATCATAAAAGAACTTTTTCTTTTGCTGGTATGTGAAAGTAGGCGGTATATATTTAGCAACAATGTAATTAGCATAGTCAGCATAGCAAGGAGCAGTACGAGAAGCATTGACAACCGCTAATTGTTCATCAGGAAAACTATCATTAATAGGCAGTGGGTCATCAAGAATATTCTCTAGCTTAGACAAGTTGTCTGCAACAGGGTTCTCAGCTCCCTTTCTATCAATAATATGCAAGTCTTGGAGCAAGAGAACCCATCTAATGAGTCTAGGCTTAGCATCTTTCTTTTCCATAACATATTTAATAGCAGCATGATCAGTGTGAATAGTAACTTTGGAATCAACAATATAAGGTCTAAACTTATCACATGCCAACACAACTGCTAAGAATTCTTTTTCAGTAGTAGCATAATTTCTCTAGGCAGAATCAAGAGTCTTACTAGCATAATGGATAACATTCAATTTCTTATCGACTCTTTGCCCTAAAACAACACCTACAACATAATCACTAGCATCACACATAATTTCAAAAGGCAAATTCCAATCAGGTGGCTGAACAATAGGTGCTGTGATCAAAGCTTTCTTAAGTCTTTCAAATGCTTCTACACAATCATCATCAAAGACAAAAGGAATATCTTTTTGCAATAAATTAGTCAGAGGCCTAGAGATTTTAGAAAAGTCCTTAATGAACCTCCTATAAAAACCGGCATGACCAAGGAAACTTCTTATACCTTTTATGTCCTTGGGACATGGCATCTTTTCAATAGCATCAACCTTGGCTTTATCAACTTCAATACCTCCCTCGGAGATCTTCTGCCCCAAGACAATGCCTTCATTAACCATAAAGTGACACTTTTCCCAATTCAGGATGAGACTAGTGTCTTTGCATCTCTGCAAAACTCGATCAAGGTTGCTCAAACAATCATCAAAAGAGGATCCATAAATGGAGAAGTCATCCATGAATACCTCACAAATCTTTTCACAAAAATCAGAAAATATAGCCATCATGCATGTTTGAAAGGTAGCAGGTGCATTACATAAACCAAAAGGCATACGTCTATAAGCAAAAGTACCAAAAGGGCAAGTAAAAGTAGTTTTAGATTGATCCCCCGCTGAAACAGGTTTCAGAGAGAAGCCAGAATAACCATCTAGAAAGCAAAAATGTGTGTGTTTGGATAGCCTTTCTAGCATTTGATCAATAAAAGGTAAAGGGTAATGATCTTTCTTAGTAGCTTTATTTTACTTACGGAAATCAATTACCATCATATAGCCTGTAATAATTCTTTGCGGGATCAATTCATCTTTATCATTAGGAACAACAGTAATACCTCCCTTTTTAGGGACACAATGGACAGGGCTTACCCATTCACTATCAGCAACGGGATAAATAATACCTGCCTCAAGGAGTTTTAGTATCTCCTTTCTTACCACTTCCTTCATTTTGGGATTTAATCGTCTTTGAGGATCTCTAACAGGTTTGGCATCTTTCTCCACTGAAATTTTGTGTTGACATAATGTGGGACTAATGCCCTTAAGATCATCCAGGGTATATCCAATAGCAGCTCGGTGCTTCTTCAGAGTTTTCAATAATCTTTCTTCTTCTTTCTTTGAAAGGCTAGCACTAATAATAACTGGATATATTTATTTTTCTTCAAGATAAGCATACTTAAGATTATCAGGTAATGGTTTGAGTTCAAACATGGGATCACCCTTGGGTGGAGGGGGATCCCCAAGAATTTCAATGGGAAGATTATGTTTCAGCATAGGTTCTTGTTTAAGGAACACTTCATCTATTTTTTCCCTTTTCCTTCATAAACATATCATTTTCATGGTCTAGCAAATATTGTTCTAACGGATCAGTTGGAGGAACAACAATGGAAGCAAGACCAATAATTTCATCCTTACTAGATGGTTCCTTTTCACGATGTTGTCTACTAAACTTAGAGAAATTAAACTCATGAGACATACCATCTAAGCCAACAGTGACAATATTCTTTTCACAATCAATCTTAGCACTAGAAGTATTCAAGAAGGGTCTACCAAAAATAATGGGACAAAAATCATCTTGTGGGGAACCAAGAACAAGAAAATCAACAGGGTATTTAATCTTCCCACACAAGACTTCAACATCTCTAACAATCCCAATAGGTTTAATGGTGTCCCTATTGGCAAGCTTAATAGTAACATCAATGTCTTCTAATTCAACAGGTGCAATATCGTGCATAATTTCTTTATAAAGATCATAAGGTATCACATTAGCACTAGCACCCATATCACATAAGCCATGATAACAATGATCTCCTATAATAGGCGTGCCTAGAACAGGTCTACGTGTCTTAGTATCGGGTCTAGCAATATTAGCAGTTTCACCCAAGAAAGAGATAACATGCTCATCTAAATCCTCATCCAAAAGATCATCAATCATGGCAATACCAGGTTCAACATTAATTTGCTCAGGAGGTGTATAGGTCCTAGTATTACTCTTATGAACAACAGTCGAAGCCTTAACATGATCCTTTATCCTAACAGGAAAAGGAGGTTCTTCAACATAAGCAGTAGGAACAATGGGATCACTATATGTAATAATCTTTTCTTCGACTATAATAGGTGCAACTACTTTCACTTCAACAGGAGGATTATATTTAAACCACTTCTCTTTAGGGAGATCAACGTGAGTAGCAAAAGTTTCACAAAAAGTAGCTACTATCTCAGAGTCAAGTCCATACTTAGAGCTAAATCCACGGAAAGCATCGGTATCCATAATGATTTAACATAATCAAACTTAGGTGTCATACCTGACTCCTTACCATCGTTGGAACCCCAATCTTCAGAGTTGCGTTTAATTCTCACTAATAAGTCCCATTTGAAATCAATAGTCTTCAACATATAGGAACCAGCACATGAAGTATCGAGCAAGTTGCGATTATCAAGAGAAAGCCGAGCATAAAAATTCTGAATAATCATTTTCCGAGAGAGATCATGATTGGGGCATGAATATAACATTGACTTAAGCCTCCCCCAAGCTTGAACGATGCTTTCTCCTTCGCGAGGCCAGAAATTATATATGTAATTACGATCACGATGAACAAGATGCATAGGATAGAACTTCTGGTGAAATTCCAACTTCAATTGCTTATAATTCCAAGATCTCGTATCATCACATAGCCTATACCATGTCATTGCATCTCCCTTCAAAGATAAAGGGAAGACCTTCCTTTTGATAACATCATTGGGAATACCTGCAAGCTTAAATAATCCACAAACTTCATCCACAAAGATAAGGTGTAAGTCGGGATGCAATGTTCCATCTCCTACAAAAGGATTAGCTAGCAGTTTTTCTATCATACCCGAAGGAATCTCAAAGTGAATATTTTCATAAGGTTCAGTAGGTTGAGGAGCATGTCTTTTCTCTTCTGGTTGGGGTGAAGATACCCCAAACAAGCCCTTCAAAGGATTAGTTTCCATAGTGAAAAGTAACAGAAAATTTTGGCACACTATGTAAATGTTTCATTACCAAGTTCCACTCACCAAGAGCGCTATGTTCCCCGGCAACAGCACCAGAAAAGAGTCTTGATGACCCACAAGTGTAGGGTATCTATCATAGTCCTTTCGATAAGTAAGAGTGTCGAACCCAACGAGGAGCAGAAGGAAATGATAAGCGGTTTTCAGTAAGGTTTTCTCTGCAAGCACTGAAATAGTAGGTGATAGATAGTTTTGTGATAAGATAAATAGTAACGAGCAAAAGTAAATTAAGTAAATAAAGTGCAGCAAGGTGGCCCAATCCTTTATGTAGCAAAGTATAAGCCTGGACAAATTCTAATAATGAGGAAGGAGCTCTCAGGGACACATTGGGAATTATCGTCAAGCTAGTTTCATCACATTCATAAGATTCGTGTTCGGTACTTTGATAATTTGATATGTGGGTGGACCGGCACTTGAGTACTGCCCTAACATGGACAAGCATCCCACTTATGATTAACCCCTATTGCAAGCATCCGCAACTACAAAAAGTAGTATTAAGGTAAACCTAACCACAACATTAAACATATGGGTCCATATCAACCCCTAACGAAGCAATGCATAAACTAGGGTTTAAGCTTTTGTCACTCTAGCAACCCATCATCTACTTATTACTTGCCTATGCCTTCCTCTAGGCCCAAATAATGGTGAAGTGTCATGTAGTCGACGTTCACATAACACCACTAAAGGAGAGACAACATACATCTCATCAAAATATCAAACGAATACCAAATTCACATGACTACTAGTAGCAAGACTTCCCCCATGTCCTCAGGAACAAACGTAACTACTCACAAAGCATATTCATGTTCATAATCAGAGGAGTAATAATATGCATAAAGGATCTAAACATATGATCTTCCACCAAGTAAACCTATTAGTATCAACTACAAGGAGTAATCAATACTACTAGCAACCCACATGTACCAATTTGTGGTTTTGATACAAGATTGGATACAAGAGATGAACTAGGGTTTGGAGATGAGATGGTGCTGGTGAAGATGTTGATGGAGATTGACCCCCTCCCGATGAGAGGATCGTTGGTGATGACGTTGGTGATGATTTCCCCCTCCCGGAGGGAAGTGTCCCCAGCAAAACAGCTCTGCCAGAGCCCTAGATTGATTCCGCCAAGGTTCCGCCTCGTGGCGGCGGAGTTTCGTCCCGTAAGCTTCCCACGAATTTTTCCAGGACAAAACCCTTCATATAGCAGAAGATGGACGCCAGAGGCCCACCAGGGGGCCCAGGAGATAGGGGGGCGCGCCCTAGGGGGGGCGCCCCCTGTCTCCTGGACAGGGTGTGGGCCCCCTGGCCTATTTCTTTTGCTCATAATTCCTTACTAAATCGAAAAAGTTGTTTCATGGAGTCTCAGGTCTTTTGGAGTTGCGCAGAATAGGTTTCGAACGTTAGCTCCTTTTCCAGCCAGAATTCCAGCTGCCGGCATTCCCCCTCTTCATGGTAAGCCTTGTAAAGTAAGAGAGAATAGCCATAAGTATTGAGATATAATGTGTAATAACAGCCCAAAATGCAATAAATATTGATATAAAAGCATGATTCAAAATGGACGTATCACCGCGGCCCGTATAGCAGAGTCAATTCAGCCTTCCCAGTCAGAGGCTGGCAGAGGTTTGATGCAGATCCGGACCTTACTCCGGGCAGCAGGAGAACAGAAGACAACGGTGTCCCAGTCGCGGAATAGGATTTATAGCTGGTCCGTGGTGGCGGATATAGTTCAGTTGGCCCACAGCCCAAGATCGCCCCCGCGGCGTGAAGGTCGTGTGCATCAGCAGGATCAGAACATGAACCATGGGCAGTATAATCACCGACTCGGACGTGATGACCGTTGTCGACTGCCCACGCCTCCTCCGAGGAGTGGGTCATATGTGCCTCGGCAATACGATGACAGATGCCTTCATAGTGGCGAACGCAGTGTGCCGGTTGACCCAAGAGAGCCAGGCTTTGATGCGAGATCTATTCTCGTCCAAGTTCTAGTCGACTGGAGCAGAGCACACAGGGAAGACCTTGGCAAAGATCGTCCGACTGGCAGCAGAGTTCATATTTTGGGTCCAGAATGTTTCAGCAGAGCCATCAGGGCTGCAGTGATTCCTCCCAACTTCAGGTTGGCGACTGGAGTCAAGAAGTTCACTGGAGAGTCCAAGCCTGAAACTTGGCTTGAGGATTACCGAGTGGCTGTGCAGATTGGTGGTGGAAATGATGAAGTGGCCATGAAGCATCTTCCTCTGATGTTGGAAGGGCCAGCTATGGCGTGGTTGACTCAAATAGCCCCAGGAAGTATATTCAGTTGGGAGGAGCTTGCCCGAGTATTTGTCAGAACTTTTGAGGGTACTTGCAAGCGGCCAGCGGGGTTAACAGATTTGCAACATTGCATGCAGACACCGAGTGAGACTCTATGGGATTACATTCAGAGGTGGACCACTTTGCATCACACCATGGAAAATGCATCTGAGCACCGAGCAGTTTGTGCCTTCAAGGAAGGCGTTAAATATCGAGAAGTGGTCCTGAAGTTTGGTCGGACTGGAGATATGTCCCTGACTCAGATGATGGAAATAGCCACCCAGTACGCTAATAGGGAAGAAGAGGATCGACTCCGCAGTGGAAAGGGTAAACTAGTCGGAAACAGAAACATAAGGTTGAACCTGCAGCGCCTGGTGAAATGGCGGTAGTAGTTCAAGGAAAGTTTAAAGGAAAACCTAAGGGGCCCTGGACCCCTAAGAAGGTAAAAGATCAAGCGAGAAATGATGTGTTGGATTTACCATGTCACATTCATACGAAGAAGGATGAAGAGGGTAATCTGATTTATCCTAAACACACCACTCGGCAAATGTCGACTCCTGATCTAGCAATTCCGAGAGAAACAACCCCGTGAAAAGGAAAAAGAGTCGGACAAGGACGAGGACGAAGAGGAGGACGATGGTTATCCTAAGGTCAATTCCACCCTGGTGATTTTTGCTGATGTTGAGAGCAAAAGTCGATTGAAAGTTATCAATAGAGAAGTAAATATGGTTGCTCCGGCGACGACGACCACATACCCGAAATGGTCACAAACATCCATCACGTTCGACCAGTCCGATCACCCGGCGCGTATAGCCACCCCTGGGAGGCAAGCGTTGGTGGTCGACCTAGTGGTTGAAGGCACTCGACTGACCAAAGTGCTAATGGATGGTGGTAGCTGCCTGAATATCCTTTATGCTGAAACCTTGAAGGGGATGGGCATTCTGATGTCCAAGCTTAGCGAAAGCAATATGAGTTTTCATGACGTTATCCCTGGAAAGAAAGTTGAATCACTCGGTCAGATCGCCCTTGATGTGGTTTTCGGTGATTCCAAGAATTACCGTAAGGAAAAGTTGACATTTGAAGTAGTGGATTTCCAGAGTGCTAATGATGCTATTCTGGGTAGGCCTGCCTATGCACGTTTTATGGCTCGGCCATGTTATGTGTACCTCAAGCTGAAGATGCCTGGCCCCAGGGGTGTGATCACAGTCACTGGCAATCGGCAGAAGGCAGAGGAATGCTTCCAGAAGGGTTCCAAAATCGCCGATGCACAAATTGCAGCCGTTGAATTACAAGAGTATCAGAAAAAATGCAGATCCGAGTGATTTGTTATGGGCCAAGAAGCCTGCCACAGATTCTGCATTTTAGTCGTCTGGAGAAACGAAGCCGATTCATATTCACCTCAACGATCCCAATGTTGCACTGACTCATATCTCCACGACACTTGATAGCAAATAGGAAGAAGCGCTCATCCAGTTACTCCGTGAGAACTGGGACATCTTTGCATGGAAACCTTCTGACATGCCGGGTGTACCCAGGGGACTGGCTGAGCATCGTTTGCGTGTCGATACGAAGGCAAAACCCGTCAAGGAGCACCTTCCACGGTCCGCCATGCAGAAGAGAAAAGCAATTGGCGAGGAAGTGGCTCAGCTCCTAGCAGCAGAGTTCATCCAACAGATCTACCACTCCGAGTGGCTTGCCAATGTGGTCATGGTCCCTAAGAAGGACGATTCACTTCGTATGTGCATCAATTTCAAGCATATCAATCGGGCCTGCCCGAAAGATCATTTCCCTCTCCCCCGCATCGATCAGATTGTTGACTCGACTACGGGGTGTGAGCGCTTGTATTTTCTAGATGCATATTCCGGGTATCATCAGATCCGACTGTATGGTCCCGATGAAATAAAAACAACTTTCATCACCCCCATTCGGGTGTTTTTGCTATGTCACCATGCCATTTGGTCTTAAAAATGCCGGTGCCACATTTATGAGGATTATTCGGAAGTTCCTGCTCACTCAAATCAGTTAGAATGTGGAAGCATACATGGATGACATTGTGGTCAAGTCGCGTAAAGGTTCTGACTTGCTGACCGACCTTGCAGAAACCTTTGCCAATCTAAGAAGGTATGATATCAGCTTAATCCGTCGAAGTGCACATTCGGAGTCCCAGGTGGAAAGCTACTCGGTTTCCTCGTTTCCGAACGAGGGATCAACACGAACCCACAGAAAGTCGGTGCCATCCTCCGAATGAAACGCCCTGTGCATGTGCATGACGTTCAGAAGCTCAGTGGTTGTTTGGCCGCCTTGAGTCGATTCATTTCTCGTCTCGGTGAAAAGGCTTTACCTCTTTACTGATTGATGAATAAATCTAATAAGTTCGAGTGGACTGATGAAGCTGGCACAACGTTTGCAGATCTCAAAACCCTGCTTTCCACCCAACCGGTGCTTGCTGCACCAATCAGCAAAGAGCCTTTACTGCTTTACATTGCAGCCAGTGGACAAGTTGTCAGTACAGTACTCACGGTCGAGCGGGAAGAAGAAGGAAAATCCTATAAAGTTCAGCGCCCAGTGTATTATCTCTATGAAGTTTTGACTCCATCCAAGCAGAGATATCCGCATTGTCAGAAGCTTGTTTATGGAATCTACATGATCATGAAGAAGGTTGCACACTATTTCTCTGACCACTCCATTACAATCGTCAGCACTGCACCATTATCTGAAATTCTGAACAACAGAGATGCAACTGGTCGAGTGGCAAAATGGGCGATTGAACTCCTTCCATTGGATATCAAGTTTGAGGCAAAGAAAGCTATCAAGTCCCAAGCAATTGCAGATTTCCTTGCCAAGTGGATTGAGCAGCAACTGCCGACTCAAGTTCACTCAGATCATTGGACCATGTTCTTCGATGTCTCCAAGATGCTGAATGGTTCCGGTGGTAGGGTAGTATTGGTATCCCCCTGTGGAGACAAGCTCAACTATATTCTCCAGATTCATTTTGATTCCTCCAACAATGAAACTGAATATGAAGCACTTTTATACAGGTTGCGTATGGCCATTTCACTCGGCATCCGTCGCCTAATGGTCTACAACGACTCGGATTTGTTGGTTAATCAAGTGATGAAAGAGTGGGATGTCAGGAGTCCGGCTATGACTGGTTATTGCAACGCAGTAAGAAAGTTGGAAAAGAAGTTTGAAGGGTTGGAGCTTCACCATATACCCCGACTAAAAAATCAAGTTGCAGATGAATTGGCAAAGATAGGATCCAAGAGAGAGACCATTCCCAACAATGTGTTTTTGGAACATATTCACTCACCTTCAGTTTAGGAAGATCCTTTCACTGAAGAACCCCCACAGCCTAAGAGTGCCACAGATACGACTGAAGTCGAAGTCCCAACCGTGGTCGACTTGATCATGGAGGTTTTGGTCGTCACTCCCGACTGGACAGTTCCGTACATCACATACATTCTTAGGAAAGAACTTCCAGAGGATGAAGAAGAGGCTCGACAAATCGTCCGATGATCCAAAGCCTTTACTGTGATAAATGGACAGTTGTTCAGAGAAAGTGTAACTAGAGTCTGATAGAAATGCATCACGCCAGAAGAAGGCCAAATGATCCTCAATTATATTCACTCGGGGACCTGTGGTCACCATGCGTCCTCTCGGACCATCGTGGCCAAAGTATACCGAGCCGGATTTTAGTGGCCTCATGCCAACGAGATGGCAAAAGAGATAGTAGACAAATGCGAAGGCTGCCAGTTTTACTCCAACATGTCCCATAAACCCACGTCAACTCTGAAGACTATTCCACTCGTCTGGCCTTTTGCTGTATGGGGATTAGATATGGTTGGACCTCTGAGGACTGGCAGGAGTGGCTTTACTCATGTGCTCGTAGCAGTCGACAAGTTCACCAAATGGATTGAAGCCAAGCCCATCAAAAACCTTGAAGCAAGTATAGCTGTGAGTTTCATCAGAGAATTAACATTCATATATGGTGTTCCGCACAACATCATCAATGATAATGGGTCAAACTTCGATTTTGACGAGTTTAGAGCCTTCTGTGCTTCCCAAGGCACTGAGTCGACTATGCTTCAGTCGCCCATCCTCAGTCGAATGGGCAAGCCGAGAGAGAAAATGGATCGATTCTCAAAGGACTGAAACCCCGATTGATGCGTGACCTCAAGCATGCAGCAGGTGCATGTGTCGATGAACTTCCATCAGTACTTTGGGGATTGAGGACAACACCTAACCGGTCGACTGGCCGAACCCCATTCTTCTTGGTCTATGGAGCTGAAGCCGTACTCCCAAGTGATTTGCTTCATAATGCACCTCGAGTCGAACTTTTCTCAGAAGACGAAGCAGAACAGGCTCGGCAAGTCACAGTTGATCTCTTGGAAGAGGAAAGAGAGATGGCCTTGATCTGGTCGACCATTTATCATCATGACCTACGCCGATTCCACTCCAGAAATGTGAGAGGTCGGGCATTTTAGGAGGGAGACTTGGTTCTTCAGGTGGACCAGCAAAAACCACACAAGCTTGCTCCTGCTTGGGAAGGCCCCTTCATTGTCACTAAAGTACTCCACAATGGAGCATACCATCTTTACAACGTCGAACACAATAAAGACGAGCCACGAGCTTGGAATGCGGAGCTGCTCCGCCCCTTTTACACTTAAGCATTCAGACTATTAAGATGTAATAAGAGATACCTTCTAGTTTGATTATAAAAGATTTTACAGTCTCCTGAATGATTGTTGTTCCTTTTTTACCTGTCCCAAATCCCCCAGTGGGTGCCTTAGCTGCGAATCCGTTTCGCCTAAGTTTAAAATATCCTACCGAGTGGTGAGCAAGCCTCTCACTCGGGGGCTTAGCTGTGAATCCGTTTGGCCTAAGTTTAAAATATCCTACCCAGTGGTGAGAAAGCCTCCCACTCGGGGGCTTAGCTGCAGTCCAGTACTCGCCTAAGTTTAAAAAATCCTACCGAGTGGTGAGAAATCCTTCCACTCGGGGGCTTAGCTGCAGTCCAGTAGTCGCCTAAGTTTGGAAAATCCTACCGAGTGGTGATCAATCCTCCCACTTGGGGGCTTAGCTGCAGTCCAGTACTTGCCTAAGTTTGAAAAATCCTACCGAGTGGTGAGCAATCCTCCAACTCGGGGGCTTAGTTGCAGTCTAGTACTCGCCTAAGTTTGAAAAATCCTAACGAGTGGTGAGAAATCCTCCCACTCGGGGGCTTAGCTACAGTCCAATACTCGCCTAAGTTTGAAAAATCCTACCGAGTGGTGAGCAATCCTCCCACTAGGGGGCTTAGCTGCAGTCCAGTACTCGCCTAAGTTTGAAAAATCCTACCGAGTGGTGAGCAATCCTCCCACTTAGGGGCTTAGCTGCAGTCCAGTAATTGCCTAAGTTTCACAAATCCTATTGAGTGGTGAGAAATCCTCCCACTCGGGGGCTTAGCTGCAGTCCAGTACACACCTAAGTTTGAAAAATCCTACTGAGTGGTGAGCAATCCTCCCACTCGGGGGCTTAGCTACAGTCTAGTACTCTCCTAAGTTTGAAAAATCCTACCGAGTGGTGAGCAATCCTCCCACTCGGGGGCTTAGCTGCAGTCCAGTACTCGCCTAAGTTTGAAAAATCCTACCGAGTGGTGAGAAATCCTCCCACTCGGGGGCTTAGCTGCCGTCTAGTACTTGCCTAAGTTTGAAAAATCCTACCGAGTGGTGAGAAATCCTCCCACTCGGGGGCTTAGCTGCAGTCCAGTACTCGCCTAAGTTTGAAAAATCCTACCGAGTGGTGAGCAATCCTCCCACTCGGGGGCTTAGCTGCAGTCAGTACTCGCCTAAGTTTGAAAAATCCTACCGAGTGGTGAGCAATCCTCCCACTCGGGGGCATAGCTGCAGTCCAGTACTCACCTAAGTTTGAAAAATCCTACCGAGTGGTGAGCAATCCTCCCACTCAGGGGCTTAGCTGCAGTCCACTACTCACCTAAGTTTGAAAGTGACCGATCTTCTCGCTTGGGAACTTGGCCATACGCTCCATTCTGATCCACAAGGACAGCGAGGTGCAGGTCGACCTTGACCCCCTCCTCAGAGCTGCACCATCAAAAAGAAGGACAAGATTGAGCGTGTTGCCAAGGCGAATCACTTTCAGGAATGTCAAGACCATTGCTGAATGCCTTGTTGATGAGCTGATCAATGCTACCAAGGGCTCATCCAACATCTAATGCCAAGGCGAATCACTTTCACGAACATCAAGACCATTGTTCAATGCACTACAAAAAAAGAAACATCCGTGACATTTTGGGCCAAACGGATTTTTTTTCTGTCATACATATGACACTTCTATGACGATAATTGTGACAAAACCCGGTATCATCATAGATGTGGTGGGCTCCTACTTCTATGACAAAAAATCATGACAGAAAATGGGCTTTTCGTCCTGGGCGGGCCGGAGACGCAGCTGCATGACATTCTTTGGGCCATCCATGATGGAAAAAACCGTGGTAGAAGCGAGGGCGAGGAAAATTTTGGGGAGTTGCCGGTTACGGTGGGAGGTCGGGGGCGGAGCGATGCGCGTTTCTCTCGTACGTGCGTGCGTGTGTGCAGGGCGTTGGCTCTAACTGAAGCCGAGCGAGGCGTTGGACTCTAACTGAACCCGAGCCATTGCACTTCAGGCTACATGTTACAGAACTCAAGCGATCAATCGATGGCTGTTAATTGAACCCGATGGAGTGATTCCTTCGCTACTGCTGCTAACTGAAGCCGATCGATGCTGCCTCTGGGATGAACAATGAGCGTTGCGGGGGGGGGGGGGGGGTTGGATGAACAGTGAGCGGTGGCGTTGCCTCTGGATGAACAGGAACCCGTGGTGTGGAGGGCTGGATGAATAGTAGAGGGTGGAGGGGTGGCTATGGAGGGGTGGTTGAACAGGACCCCGTGGCGTGGAGGGCTGGATGAACAGTAGACGGTGGAGGGGTGCCCGTGGAGGGGTGGTTGAACAGTAGCCAATGGAGTAGCGTGCGGTGGAGGCTGGATGAACAGGGGCCTGTGGAGGCTGGAGGAGGTCGACGGTAGCCTGTGGAGGCTGGAGGAGGTCGATGGTGGAGATGAACAGTATCCTGTGGAGTCCCGTTTTGCGGTACGCCACACCCCTCCCCCCCCCCCCCCGTTCCGACCGTAGCCCTCCAACACAAGTCTGTTTCGTCCATTTTGCGGTATGCCACACCCCTCCCGATCAACAGGACCCCCGTTTCGACCGAGCGCTCCAACACAAGTCCGTTTCGTCCGTTTTGCGGTATGCCACACCCCTCCCGATCAACAGGACCCCCGTTTCGACCGTAGTGCTCCAACACAAGTCCGTTTCGTCCGTTTTGCGGTACGCCAGGCCCCTCCCCATCAACAGGACCCCGTTTCGAACGTGGCCGGTCGAACACAAGGCCGTTTCCTCCATTGTGCGGTACGCCAGGCCTCGTTTCCATCGCCTGTTCCGTCCAAGCCCTCCCGATGAACACGACCACGCATTCCGTTCCGACCCAGCCGGTTGGCTCCCACGCGTTCCGTTGCCTCCCGATTAACACGAAGCATTCCGTTGCCTCCCCATGAACACGATGACGATGTTGTTTCTCCGTTCCGACCCAGCCATGTACGTATGCGCGAGTAGGCGTTCGAGACCCTGCCCGTATGTACGTACATGGCCGTATTTTCTTTCTTGCACCCTCGCCGCTGTACGTACATGTACGTGCGTGCCTCTACTACGACCAGTATGTACGTACACGTTCACGACCAGAATGACAACGCTACCTACGCTTCGACCAGGTGGGTCCCGACTGTCAGGCACTTCCTTGCCTGCGAAGATGTAGCTGGTGGGTCCCAGCAGTCAGGGGGACGAATCGTTTTGCTTTGTTTTTTTCCCGGATGCACTTCCTTGCTTGCGAAGATGTAGCTGGTGGGTCCCATCAGTCAGGGGGTGAATCGTTTTTTTTTGCCCGGACGCACTTCCTTGTGTGCGAAGATATAGCTAGTGGGTCCCAATAGTCAGGGGGAAACATTTTTTTCACAAAATACGGTGGCCCGTCCGGTGGGTCCCCGCTGTCAGGTGGACCCAACTGTCAGCCTCTCCACACACAGTACTTTTCCGATGGAAGTCATTCGTTGACCATATTGACCACGCCTCGCCGAGAGCACCACGGCGGTGGACGACGGCGGGGCCTAGGAAGGGGACGACGCGGAGCCGGGAAAGACGCGGCAGTGGATGCCCACGCGAAGAGGAGTACGAGGGTGAGGCTGCCGTCGTCGCAGAATAACAGGGGGTGTGGGTGAGTAGAGGGATGGCCTGGCCAGGGGTGGGAGTAGTAGGGGGCGGTGAGGCCTCCGCGGCATCACAGCCGGCCACGGGAGGCAGGAGCACGCGGCACGTCTCACACTGCTTTGTGCGGCTGGAGCACGAAGACCAGAGGTTCAAGAAGCACTACGACCGTTGGATGGACATCGTATGGTCACTGGAGCTAGAGTCGTTCATATTGACTAAGTTGACAAAGCCCTCCATCCCTGTAAACTTAGTAGGCCCACAAGTCAGCCTCCCACCAAGGTGAGTCCCAGCTAGCAAGGGGAGTATTCATTTTTTTGTGCGTAATAAGGAGGCATTTCCGGTGGGTCCGAGCTGACAGCGGGGGAATGTTTTTTCGCGAAATACAAAGACCCTTCCAGTGGGTCCCAGCTATCAGGTGGAGGAATCATTATTTTGCACGTAATAAGGAGGCATTTTCCTGTGTGGGCCCCTACTGTCAGCCTCTTCCGATGGCTGTTGTTTGTTGACCATGTTGACCTCGCCGCGCTGAGAGCACAAACGCGGTGGACGAGGGCGGGGCCCAGGAAGAGAACCACCCGGAGCCGGCAAAGCCACCGCAGCGGATGCCCATGCTAAGGGGAGAACGAGCGCTGACTGGTCGGCTGCGGGGTGAGGCTGACGTCACCGAAAAATAACATGATGTGTGGGTGGTTAGAGGGATGGCCTGGCGGCAGCACAGCCAGCCACGGGAGGAGGGAGCAGGCAGTCCCGCCGGCGCTGGTTTGGGCGGCTGGAGCAGGAAGATCAGAGATTGAAGAAGCACGACGGCCGTTGGATGGACATCCAACAGTCACTGCTGTGTGTTGACTAAGTTGACAAAGCCTTGCGTATGCGTCAAAACAAAATTTAGGATAGCATCATCGCCAACCTAGTAGGCCCAGAAGTCAACCTCCAAATCTGTGGAAAACAGCATACAACCCATTAGCCATTATTTTCAATAATTTACAGCCTATTTGCTAATTCTTAAGGATATTTGAAGCTCATATTCTTTTTACTAGCATTACAGACCATATATTCTGGGCACTGCTAAAAAATTCAATGAAATTTTGCATATTTCGGTGGGGTCTGAACTCTTTTAATCACGAAATTTCGAGTCACGTTAAAAATAGTTTTCAAAAAATTATATCAAAATAAAATTCAAAAAACAATTCTCCGCAAAAAATGAATGAAATTTAGAATCTTAACTAGCAAGATGCCCGTTCGTTGCACGGAACATGAAGATGCATTTGTATGAGTAGTTTATCTTGTGGGTGAAAAGATGATATTTTAATCTAATTGCCAGTTGGCTTTGGTTTTTATAAGAGAAGAGATCAGAGAAATCCTGAAAAAAATCATATTTTAATGCAATTGCCGGTTGGCTTTGGTTTAAAAATTTACAGCCCATTTCTTACAACTTATAGCCCGTTTTCTGGGGAAGCCCATTTCTTATCCCTCCTCGTCTTGAAAGATTTGTAGCCCAGCAGGGCTGAGAAAAGCAAGTAGGCCTCGGTTTTGGTATTCTCAAAAAAAAATTTAACCGGGCTAGCCAATTTCAGAGAGAAAAAAATATCAACTGGGCTCATCATGTGCTTAATAAAAGCGTAAGCATGGGCTAGACGGGCCACAGCCCCCACACAGCGCGCAGTTGAGCTCCGTCTCTGAAACTGAAAAACAACTGGGTGAGCTGCTGGGTCCCTGGTGTTATCCGCTAGTTGTGTAATTTTCTCGTTTATTGACTACATTGACAATGGCGTGGAACCTAGTTGTCAAACAATTAGGAGGAAGTATTGTTTTGGCTTGTAACAACGAGGCACCTGCTTGCGAAATGCAATGACCCTGGTGGGTCCCTACTGTCAGCCTCTCCACGTACAGTCATCTCCTGATTCCTCTTGGTTGTTGACCATGTTGACAACACCAGACGGCGGCAAGCACAGCGAGGTAACCAAGGTGGAGAACGACGGCAAGGCGTCGGACGGGAACGAACAGCAGCCATGAAAGATGTGGCAGTGTAGTGGCAGGTCGAGGGGAGTACGAGGGAAACAACATGCAAGTCAAGCATACAAATGGTACAAAAAGCCCAAGGATTAATTGTTCATCAAATTTTTAGACAAAACCCAGATTGAACATGACAGTAACATCTAACCCAACCACTCTCTTTTGCAGTCACAAACAAATGGATCGGTCTGATCCATAAAATCAGCATCCTGTGCAAAACATTTTATTTTAGGATGTGTACAACTTGTTGTAAATAGAAGCCGAGCACGTTTAGAAGCTCATTTGTCCACCTGAAACTTTTTTTTTGCTTTTCAACATGTTCGTCTGTGAGAAATCTCTTGCTGTAAAAATTAAGCCTCATGGACAATAGTAACCTCGCATTCAACAGGAAGAATGTGACAAAGCTTCTGTTTGCCTGGTTGGATGCATATCGTCCCATCGTTATTGTCCTCAAACGAATGTCATGAGAACTGAGAAAACCCATGTGCTTATTACGCCAACGATTGGTTATATGTTTTTGTCCGTGTGGTTCTGCCTAAGTAGACATGAAGATTGAAAACAGTTAAGGTCTGAAGAAAGAGTATGTCGAAAGAACGACAGCTGAACAGTTAATTCTAGTACAATATATACGGGCTTTCAATGTGCATGAAATCATCACCTCTATGTATAAATTCTCCAGAGATCGAAAGCATCGCAGCAAGCCAATACTTATGTCCAGATCAAAACTATACATTCTGATATATATGATCTTGACAGAATCTAGCAGCATTGATAGGCTATCAATGGACGAACTCTTCATTGAGCATATAACATAATATTAGTACCCAAAGTGTACTCCAAGATGATATAAAACTTATGCGCATAAATGAAAAATGCAACATATGATTACAAATGTGTAGATGATAATATACGGTACCTGAAAAGGTGAGGAGCCAAACACCAACTCCTTGTGATTATTAAACGGGTCACGAATTACACCCAAGGTCTCGAGTTTGGGCGTAGAGACGACATTTATTTCTGAAGGTGTATAACAATTATGAAGGAGCAACCTTTCAAGTGAAGGGGCATCTTCGATGATGAGCTGCTGTCCTTCAAAACAACTTCCAATGCTTTTAAGGTGAGGCGACTTTATTTGGAGACAAATAATACCGATTTCTATTCCCAAAACAATCAGCAAGCGCTCCAGGGCAGGGAAACTAGAGTGGATGATGCTGTGCAGTGAGGCCTTCGACAGATAAACCACCACAAGCGAAAGTTTTTTAGCAGTGGGAGTTGAAGCATTTGTACCAGATCATCTGGTAGATGGCACCATGTTGAGAGGACTTGTGTGCGGTAGCAATCCTTGGTGGGGAGAAGCGAGATGATCTCCTCAAGGATGACGTCTGGGAGATCGCTGATGCGGTCCACCGGAGATTCTATCGGTTCCTCAGATCCGGGTGGGGGGGGGGGCTCACCGCTTCTCCCCGTGCTACCGGGTGCGGGATCTACAACTGGCGTCGCCGCTGGCGGGAGCCTCATCTTCTTGGCGCTGGCGCCAGCCGACTCCAGTTTCCTTGTGGGCGTCGCGCCGAGCTCATGGGTTTGAGCAGAGTAGCCAGAGACGAGCCTAGTGGAAGTGCGAGTGGGGAAGAAGGAGGGCTGGGGATTTCTGTAGGAGTGGAAGAAGAGGAGCAGGCGTTTTCTGTATGAGTGAGGAAGAAGGTGAGCGGGGTTTTCTGGATGAGTGAGGAAGATTGGGGAGCGGGGGGAATTGGGTGGGGAGACGGAAGCGGGAGAGCGAGCTGTTCATGTTTATAAGGCATGCTGCACTAACTACTTGCTTTTTCCCAAGAACCGCTCTCTTCTTTTGCGTTTCTGCATGACTAGCCATGCATGCAGGATGCATATGCCTGCCGGGCACTGCATGCGCCTGGTTTGTTACTAGGCCTATTTAATAGGGTGGTTATGGAGTAAATTAAGGAGATTTATTTTCTCTATGTGCATCCACCAAATTAGAGGATGCGGTACTGGATGCAGACACTCACATTAAACTAACATTCAGAAGAACAAAAGTTCAGCATGTCTATGCATCTCAATGATTCACCATACTATAACCGATATACAAAACTGTGAGAAGGTGTGGAAATAAACAAAATCGGTCGATGCTTCTCTGAGCAAAGGGCCTCCCTACGCACGCATTAATTTCCTGGGCATGCTTGTTTCTTCTCAATGTTGCAAGCACTTTGATCATGTTGGCAACTCCACAACTATCTAGCTGCCTCATCTTGCAATTGATGCTGACACATTTGCAGCAAACACATGAGGCAATAGAGATGACTCAACATGGGTCCATATTGTGCAGTTCCCCTGATATCCTATTCATTGTCCTGAATCTGAAAAGATAGGAAAACAGTAGCTATACTTAAACGGTGTTGCAAAACAGTAGCACATATCAATAGCTCGGCATGACAAAACACGATCATCTGGACAAAGGGGATACTGACCTGCCTGAGCAAGATTACATATAATTTCATAAGTCCTTGGTTGATTTCCACCTTCGATTGCACTGCTTGTTTGCTCCTCCAGACATGACAGGATCGTTCCTCACTGCATTCAGCAAGTCAACGTACGAATAAGCTAATTTCATCTTGCGGTGGTCATTGTACCTAGTTACGAATGTAGGAATACCTGGAGCAGCATGAGGTTAGCTGACAGCAGGTAGATGCAGCCATATAAATTTTGTGCGGTGCTACCAAAATTGAGGTTTGTATCCCTTCCCGTTATGAGAATTCTTCTTGAAGTTGGTAGAATATGACGGCTTGTTCTTTGCATCAAACTTGCCTTTCCCCTGAGATTTGTTCTTGTTGTTTTGGGGATGGTTGGGCTAGAAGTTCTTCTCGTGTACCATGTGGGCACTAGAAGCTCCCTCGGCGACCCGAGCACGTGTGTCTTTTGCTCTCGCCTTCTCCTCAAAATCAAGAGTGCTAATGAGATCCAAAACAGAAAAATCATGTCTCTTGTTTTTTAGAGAAGTAGCAAAATCATTCCATGAAGGTGGAAGCTTGGCAATGATGGTCCCAACAACAAATTTGTCCGGCAACACACACTTAAAGTACTCAAGTTCCTTAGAGAGTGACTGTATCTCCTGAGTCTGCTGAACAACAGAGCGCTCATTAGTCATCTTGTAGTCACAGAATTGCTCCATGACGTACAACTCGTTGACAGCGCCCGAGGGCCCAAACGTGGCCTCGAGCGCAACCCACATGTCTTTGCCGCTGTCAAACAACATATACGAATCCACAATGGAATCATCAAGAACAGTCAGCAGGGCGACTTTGAAGAGGGTATCCATGTTCTGGAAAGCTTCCTGCTGTGTAGGATTACCCTTAGTGGCGTCATAGCAGCACATGATCTGAAACCAATATACTGCTCTTGTGCGCCACCTTTTATATTGCACCCCCTTAAAAGTAGGCGGCTTCAAAAGCGCAGCAAAGCAACTCGGAGTAAATTGCCTGTGATCAGGTTTTTGGATTGGATTGTTGAATATATGAGCAATTTAGTATGAGATTTAATCCGAATCAGCAGTAAATAGATCATGATGACAATTGCAAACATCAAAGTAATGATGCGGACTAAACCAGGAGGACAGAATCACATACTGTATAGCGGGAGCAGAACCGATGTGGTTGATGTTGTCACTCATGTCGTATGAAGAGGTTACCGAGGTCGGGGAAGAAGGTTGTCGTTGAGGAAGTCATCGCTGGCAGCAGTCACAGGAGTGTGCTCCCCAAAAACCTGATCGCCCCACTCCCGTACAGGATCACTAAAGGCGGGGTTCGGAGGACTACTGTCCCTTCTCGCGGTGCATGCTGGAAGGAGGGCTGGAGAAGAATTGCGTGGCGGAGCTAAGATCTGGAATGGTGCGAAACCATATGATACATCGACGGCTAGGGTAGAGCATGTCTGGTCGGAGTATAATAGTAGGCCTTTGGCCCCCAAATCCCATGTCCAAGTCAATAATAGCTAAAAAAAGTCAATAATAGCCCGACCAAGGTTTGTCTCAAAAAAACGGAGTAATTAAGGCGTCCGTTAGTCCCTTTAGTATAAATACAATATCATTAATAATGGCCCCACCTTTTGTCTCACAAAGTAGAGTATGTTGGAGTACAACCGGCTACACGTTTACAATCCGCTTCTCTTCTCTCTCCTCTTCCCTCTCCTTCAACTAAGCACAAATACTATATTTAAATCCTTATAGCCTGCTCAGGGCATCTCCAACAGCTGTAAGATAGGTGTTGGTAAATTTGCCACCTAGGACATAGTGATGATGTGGCACGTAATAATGTGGAGAGAGAGCTAAGTTGTATGTAGAATAACCAACAACCTTTGCACAAGCTCCAAGGTGAAATAGAGAGCAATCACATTTATTTTCTCATCATCTATTGGATAGCTTAGATACAATTTATTGGAGTAGTTGTATGATAGCTTGTTGGTTGATGACATGGACATTTTACCAACAAGACTAACATATAATCTATTGGAGATGCCCTTATGTCATCTAATTATAGTAGTACTTGCTCTAAAAGTTACTATCCACTGTGTAGTCTGAAATGTCGGGCGTGCAGCGGGTGGTGCCCTCGGTCGGTGCGCCGCTTCAATGGCGGAAGCAGCGAGAGGTCGTGTCGCCCTGACTTGCCTTCAATGTGGAGCGGCGGGCTCAGATGGCGCTGGGCGGGAAGCACGCGCGGGTGTGGGGAGGGTTTTTTGTTGGGCCAAGAAGGTGAGAAGCCAACTTGGGATCGGTCCAGACGAGGAAATATCATGTGCTCCCATACTCTGCATATGACACTAGTGTATGTTACTACTCCCTCCTTTCCTGTTTGTAGAGATGTTTAGAGTAACATAGTAATATGTTACAGTACAAGTTACTCCCCACTATGACTAGCCTTGGCCTCTCCCAGTGCTCCACCATGTATAGCTCCTAAGCCTGCCACGTAGGCATAAAATATGATGTGGCACCAATAAACTAAGCACCTATGCATTGAACACTTGATTTACTAAGCCATTTAATGCACTTAGCACCTCATCTAAAGAGCATTAATAGTATAGCCAGCTGCTGGCTATAAGCCTACAGCCCATCTTATAGTCAACATGTACTACAAAGTGCCTAGGAGCACGTGCTAGAGCTGCCTCTTCACGAAGAGTCCGCTTACCTTCTCTCTCCTCTTCTCTTTCCTCCAACTAAGCAAAAATATACTACTGTTTACTCCCTCCCTTCCGTTTTATAGGGCTCAAATCTCAAATCTCATCAACCAAGGCATTTTGTGAGTGGAGGAATGTATCTCGTACATTACAAAACTACCCAATTAAACTCATGCATTAATTTGGATTAATTACAGTGCATGCATGCTTGGGCACTAGATGAGTAGGAACATTACATGCATTGGTGTGTTCCTTTATAATTCTTGCATGCAAAGATTTAATGTGCATTGGAAACTAAAAATGAGATGGAGATGAGCCCTCTAAATTGGAAAAACAAAAAAGTTGAGATAAGCCTTATAAACCGGAAAGGAGGGAGTATTCCTTATAGCCTGCTGACTCAGCTCTATTGTACTTGCTCTAAGCACATCTAAGCACTTGCTAGCACCCCGTTGACCGTGGACCTTGACGGTGTACGTCACCTTGTGTCTCATAATTTTCCTCGTCATCATCTGAGTCCTAGAAGATCTCACCCACATCATCATTAGCATGCAATCGCCTTGATAGACAACGTGCGCAGAAGGAGTAGAGGCGACTAGGGACGCACCACCACCACGTCATGGGCACTCCGTATTTGCTCGTGTGCGTGCAGCGTGCGTGTTTTTCCATCGGTGCTAGCTCTAAGTCCGAGGCTGCGGTCATCTTTGTCTCCAACTAGTAGTTGAGCAACGACGGCAAAGAGGTGCTGCAAGAGATGTGTATGCACCATTGCCTGTGAGCTTTGCCGTAGCACGACGAACTGGACATCGCCGCGGATGGCGCATGCCTCCATGCAGCCGAGTGTGTGCACATGCATGTGTTATTCACGTGCATTCTACGGCTGAGCGTGTGTGCATGCACGTCTTGTGTACGTGCGTTGTCTGCTCCATGCTGTGCGCGTATGTGCATGAGTTGGATCGGATGGAGTTAGTGCATTCACTTGTGTACATATTTTAGAGTGTAGATTCACTCATTTTGTTTTGTATGTAGTCCCTTATTGAAATATCTAAAAAGACTTATATTTGGGAATGGAGGGAGTATAAAACATCTTCAACTTAGCATCCTAATGTACCGTTTCTAGTGGTTAGCGAAAAGTTCATGTTCTTTTAGTTGTTTATAGGTGGGCAGGCGGCAAAAAATAGGGGAAAACGCGCAAGGTTCCTTGCAGACGCTCCACCGCGAGGTTCCTTGCTCCTCCTCGGTCGTCGGGAATCTATGCTCTTCAACTCTTTTCTTTTACGTGAGCTTTATTCATCCTTTTCCCAACATGCGAGACATCTAGCATCAAGGTGCACGTGTCATGCAAGAAAATGGAGATAATCAGATAAGCAGTGCGTAAGTGAGTCGTGCGGGGGGGGGGGGGGAAGCGGGGGGAAACCCTTTTCCGTAAGTGAGTCGTGCACTTCGATGGCACCTACGCAATATTTTTTCTCCTCGATGGCACGTGAATGGCACGTGAATAGTGCATGTACTCAACGACGGAGCACGAGATGGTAGCAATGACATGGTCAGCCCTTTTTTGGAGAGAGTACGTACTACTAGTAAATAACTTTGATGTGTCCCGTCAACTTGCAGAACGACGAGAAGCTTGATTACGCCTTCTCCCTCGCCAACGCGTGCGCGGTGGCTCGCAGCACGAGGAGAAACTTTTGCTTACAAGCGGTGGACGTGCAGCAGTTCATTTGGTGTTAGATTGCCAGAAGCACTACTGTAGAACTATCGACTCCCGGAAGAGGCGAAGAGCCAAGTGCAAGGTCACCTACTAACCTTAGGCTAGGCGTAGTGGGACTAACATAAGTAGAGGTACCTCCTTTTTTTATTCTAGAAACAACCACACGCGAATATCAAGGTGCTGGTTACGTAGAACAAATTTCCTGCAGTCCATGCTCAGCACTCCTCTATCTCTCTTCTCAGCCAGCCAGCGGACGCGTGGAGCCCATCGTCTGTTTGCTCACATGCGGCCCCACATGTCAGTGAAAACGCAAGAGGACCCACTGAACCTGCATATCTTTCACCTCAACGTGCTAGTGATGAAAAACAAATCCAAGAAAAATCTTCGGTGGCCGCTTTTGGAGTTACTCAAGAGTAGTAAGATTCTATTTACAGTTTAACCCAAGATGCACATCTTGTGGCTTCAACTTATTAACTACCATTCTACTTTCTTTCATGACACGACCTGGATGCTGGATGTCCCACGTGTCGGCAAAAGGAGGAAGAACCCGACCAAATCTTTGGTTGTGCTCTTGGATTAGACTAGTTGTGCTAACTTAAAATTTTTATTGTGTACTCCCTCCGTTCCAAAATACTTGACTTCCATTTATCCAAAAATTGATGTGCCTATATACTAAAACATGTCTAGATACATATATATTTTGACAAATACTACCTCTGTCCGGGTTTATTGGTCCCCATTATATTTCGTGCCAAATTTTGACCATAGATTAAACTAAAAAATGTTTACCCATGTCACCAAAAATTATATTTTTGAAAACTATGTTCAAATACGAATCCAATGAGATAATTTTATTTGACATGCATTAACATTTTGTTAGTTAAATCTTTAGTCAAAATTTGACACAAACTACAAAGGGGACCTATAAACCAGGACGGAGGTAGTAGAACAGAGGGAGTAGAATGGATGCAAGTTTTTGTATTGGGAAGAGGAGTACATCCATATATTGATAGAGCGTTGGAGTTGGCCTTACAAGTGGGACCATAGTTGAGGAAACTGACTATCGACAAACCCCCAACTCGCCCGCTGCGCGATGGATGAGTTAGAGAAACGATGAGGTTGAAGAGATTGCTCTAGCACGGACTCCAAGAAATATGGTGTCAGATGGAAGTCGTGCTGGTGGCGTGTGCCGTACTCCTGGACGTGAATACTTGTTCTGGCCCATGCCACCCTACTACTCCTACTACTTACTATATAGTACTACTAGTATCGAGGATTCGAGGTGCTGGTTACGTAGTACAATATGGCTACAGTAAAAACACCCGCACGACGCGCGAAGCATGTGAAGCTAGTACAAATAGTGTACTACTATTGTTGATGATTGGCCTCATCCGATAACCTATTGCAATGCACGTTTCATCGGAATTAGTTGCCAGGCGCCAACGAGTATATGGGCGCTGCTCGTCCTCATGCTCGTGATCATCACCATCGTCATCTCCCCCTTGGTTATAAAATTTTTCAAGTATAGGTGGTGGAATTTTCATAGGACCTTGGAAACACAAGAAGAAGGTTAATTAGAGCATCTCCAATAGCTTGTCTATATGGATGTCTATACTCATTTTCCACGACATGAGCCCAAAATAGGTGTCCAACAGCTTGTCTATATGGTTGTCCAAATATACACATCCTCTAAATCGACCTCGACAATGTCCACGTCTGGACAATGTGAAGGTGTTGTCTAAACTCAGTTGTAGTCATGATTTCTTCCTCTCCCCAACAACGGCCCACCTATCATGGTCCCTGTATATATATAGACGTTTTGATGCAAAACTGGATGTGTATATGAGGGAATCTTTTTAGACCATTGTCTATATGAATATATAGACATCCAAATATACACATTCTATTGGAGATGCTCTTAGTAAAGGGAATCTTGCTAACCCGCATGCATGTGGATGAAACAATTATAATTACGGTGGAGGCAAACGTACCGAAATCACAACGATTCCATGCAAAAACAGTGCCACAAGTGGTGGCAGCAAACACAAGGCCCTTGTATTCAATTGCATCACAATACTCATCCGTGTACATAAACTAATTTTTGAGCAATGTCCATCGAGTCAAACCAGCAATGACCGCAACAAGCTTATCGAAGATAGCAACAACTTCAGAGTTGTTGTAATTCCAAGAGTGGGTGGGAACTCGAGAAATTGCTATCTTCTGTAGAAGACAGTCACCATGATTGTATTTGAACGTGCGTACAATACCGGTGTGCTCAACCTCTAGGCAGTCTGCTGAGATTTTTGGAAGTGGAACCCGGTCACGAGTGTACACATTCACAAGTTCCCACTCGCAGTTCCACCCAATGTAAACAACCCAATCTCCATTTGCGCCTTCCCATGCCTTGCCCTCAAGCGATGGCATCTTAGCATCATACGTATCATTATCAAGTGGCATCAACTTGCACAGGGCGACGCCTCCGTCGTGACGGCGCCGGTCATCAGGGTCACGACGAAGAAGATAGGGGAGATCAAACCGTTCCTTGACTCTTGGGTTCCTTGTAATGATGTTATTAGTTGAGTCAAGAATGGGCTTGAATGAACCTGCCATGCTAGCCGAGGTGATGACGTCGCACCGATCAATGAGTTCCTCCACCACGTCATCTTTCAGATCGGGGCAAGAATAACGGGGTCGTTTCCGTCCTGTTCCCTCCATGGAGAAGACGATCGAACAACAACAGAAGAAAGCGTGAAGGGCTGAAGGAAAATGGAGGAGGGAGAGGAAGAGCGTGCAACAGCAGTTACAAATCGAGAGGGAAAGGCGAAGCATCGGTTTGCCACGGTTCACGAAGGGGCGCCCCGGCCTACACGTCGGTTCGGAAATACTCCTACTACTCGCCGTCATCTCACTGATATGTTGGAACGGGACCACATGTCAACGAAACATGGTGTGTAGTTTCTCATGCAAAATGCGATCTGGTCGCGTTGGCCCGAAGTGCCGCATTAGTAATTTCTTTTTTGAAAGTTTGCAGCATTAGTTATCGACCTTTATTTTTTTCACATGCAATCTGAATGGATAGCTCCTGTGGTCATCACACGTGAGCGGATATAGTGATGGTTGATTCGCCCGAGCAACTTTACTGTGGGAATATGGGAGTACCAGCAGATTCAAGGAACAGAGAAATGATGGTTGCTTCGTCCGAGCAACTTACTGTGGCGAAGGTGGGGCTCTGTGATTTGACTGCTCACTAGTCATCACTACTGCGGTGCAACGACCCGGGTGAATCTTTCCCTGAAGTTGTGTTGTGCACTGCATGGCAGGTGGTGCCGGATGAAGGATGTCCAACATGTCGGCGAAACGAAGTGGAATTATTTCTGGCATTGCTATCAATCCTTCAGGATTTGTTTATATGTACGCATAATTTTGATGAAATTGTACTATGATGCTATGAAGGTTTCAACTCTGGTTCCCACAGGAAAAAAAGTTTTCAACTTAGGATTCATCTGTCTAGCCTCGAGATTATCTCGTTACAACATTCCATCCAATACAAATGAAACTACCATGGCTAATGCATCTCAATGGTTCGCAGATCAGCGCCAATATTCACATCACAACTGAAGACAAAGTTGTGAGAAGGTGTACAAATAAAGAAAAAAATATAATTGATCGATGTTGTTCGTAGGCATGGCACCATTTCCTTGGCACAGTGTTCATTGCTTGGCAGCTAGTTTCACCCAGCTCTGTAGCCAAAAAAGAGGTGTATGAAGGACACCACAATCCGATCATTTTGTGCAGCTCCACTAAAATCGGGCGGACCATCCCTGTTTGCAAAGATATCCAGTCAGTGTGATTACAATAATAGTGGAACTAGATGATGAAACATAACACACATAAATAGAAGCCGATCACCTCTACGATCTCTCTTTAGGACTAACTTCTTGTTGAAGAAGATTAGGCATGGAGTTGGATGAGGAGGATAGCAAAACCAATCTACCTTTCCGCAGTCCCACAGAAATGTAAAAATGTTGCCCGTGTGACATTTTGGCAGAACTGCACCAAACACTCTTCAGAAAAGTGATTTGTGCAGTTCACCAAAAGGTCACAATAGCAACGAGGTGAAAATGGATAGCCCTGTTTGCAAAAGGAGGTCAAAAGGAAACAATTACTGCCCAATAACACGAGTTGAAGACACATACACCGACAAAAAAGAAGCATGTTCCATGTAAAAAGGGAAAGATAGCACATGGTGGTTTATCTTGGTTTGAGGATGAGATTGGAAGATGGAAAGTACGCCGTCCGAGATACGATTTAAGCAAAAACTAAAGAAGATCCCCATGCAGCAACGTGGGAAGATGGGCAGTGGAGCAAGGCCGGAGGAAGCTCTACCTGAGGGTCGTCGGGATGTTACTAGGAGGGCGCCGGCAGCTAGGATCTGCCCATACTGCGGCAGCGAGCAAGTGGCAAAGGCCCTACCGCGCCGGAGCTTGGTCAGAGAGAACGGCGGGTACCACAGATCGGGATGAGCTGCCTCAACACCGTCGAACGGAGAGACGATGCACATCCTCCCTTTTCGCCGGCAGACAGGATGCAGCCGGATCACTGACCAACACTGAGAGAGAGAGGCCACGGCGACCTTGTGTGAGATTGTGTGACGAGACTCACGAGAGACAAAACCATTTTTTCATTTTCCCCACGGCAATCGTTTTATATTCTAGGCGTGGTACCCGACCCTCCTTCGAGTAAACAACCGCTACACGCGTCAAATTATCACATGGGCTGCCTTTTCGTACAAAAACGAACTCCACCGTGTACCCGCACGGGTGTGGCCGGGAACGAGACGTGAGTACGTGCATCCTGCGTGCACTTGTTCTTTAGGTGCAGGTACGTACGTGGGTGGGTGTGAGAGAGATGGTTTGTGCGAAACAGAGGCAATGTGTTGATGATATCTCAATAAGAAAAACGTAACATATGCAATGTGTGTGAAACGGAGTCATGGACGTGAGATATCGATAGAATTGAAAACATGGATGAAGTGTGTGGCTGCGCGATCGATAAAGAGTGCCATCGAATTTGTGTTTGCCCACGTCAAAGATACAGGGCGGTTGGCCTACTGGAATTTGAGAGGGCAGAGGTGCAGTTCTTCTCTGTGGCATGGATACCTACCTACAACGTTCGACTATCGGTGTGTGTGGGGGGGGGGGGTAGAGACCGGTCGACTAGTATATGTCTGGGGAAGGAGAGAGACCTAGCTATGTATTGAGGGAGATCGATCGACATCCATGGATATGTGTAGCAGAGGAATAAGGTTGGGAAAAACACAAAGGTAGATCATCGGAGGGTTGGTGGTGGAGTGGCATCTCAGAAATGGTGGGAGAGGCCTGCTAGACAAACAGAGGGTATGAGTGCAATATCAATAAGAGAGGGCGGGGGATGTCTGTCTGCCTATGCACATGCGTGTGAGAGACGGGTCGGGAGGTATTCAAGGATGATGAGGGGATAAGATATGGTTGTGGTAAGCATGCGTAACTACATAGGAAGATCAACCGTCGTGTGTCCGAGAAAAGGAGAGACATAACTAGCGAGGTAAGTGTATCGGTGCTTGGTGAAAACGAATTATAGTCGACCTGGCTATATGTAGGGAGATCGGTTCATATACACGCCTGCATGTGTTAGAAGCAAATAAGGTCCGGAGATGCAGACAGGGGGAGAGAGTGTGGCTAGGAGGTGGTGCGAGAGGCCTACCATGTCGAGGGGGGAGGAGTGTGCGAGCATGTGACTAATGAAAAGAGGGGCGGGAGTGTGCACCTGCGTGGAATCGTATTGGACATATGGGGGCATGGACGGTGAGAAGAGAAGAGGGGAAGTATATATGTGTTTGTTGTAGGCACA
This sequence comes from Triticum aestivum, assembly GCF_018294505.1. NCBI lineage: Eukaryota > Viridiplantae > Streptophyta > Magnoliopsida > Poales > Poaceae > Triticum > Triticum aestivum. The sequence continues at coordinate 97,273,045 of NC_057810.1, forward strand.
CTTGGCTAGAGAGGTATATCGACCGGTGTGTGCCAGAAAGAAGGAGCCGGGGGCCTACACACACCGCTGGTGGACGACCTAAAGAGAAATAATGAACGTGCGCGATGGAGGGGACGCTAAGGGTGTGTGAGGGGGGCGGGCGTGTGCATGCACGATAGAAAGTTAGCGCTAGCTAGCTACAAATAGAAGAGGATCATGAAGGTGTAAAAGACGAACAAAGATCATAATTCATTATAAAAAGGTGGATACGGATACTTGAAGAAGATATCATAATGTACAACATTGATTATAATTTGGGCTAATGTGTGGCTTTTGCAACTCAGGTCTAAATACTTGTCATAATGTAGGGGGCGGGGCACTATACTTTGTGTGATAAACACGGTGTACGTATGGAACATGGTTTAGATTATGAATATATAGTTAGTACATCAAATGTACTATTATTTGGAATCAACATCAAGTGTATTCAAAAAATAGAATTCGAGTTCATGTAGTACACATAGTTCATATCTATCTCTATCATAATCATGTGGTGTGTTATTAAGGTAATACACGAATGATGGTTGAATTTGGCAACAATCATGATTGTAGATTCTTACTGAAATAGAGAAACGAATTCAAATTTAGTTCGAATTGCAGCGGTAGTATAGACATTTGGAATGCACTAAAATGTTGGTATGAGTAGGTTACATGCATTATACAGCAAAGCGAAAAAAATTAATCGGACATAACACGGATTCATACTCCCTCCTTCCATCTATATAGGGTGAAATGAGATTTTTAAGACCGCCTTTGACTATTGACAAGATTAATAGTACATGACATGCACAATGTGAAAAGTATATCATTGAAAGAACCTTTCACAGACGAAGTTAACGGTGTGCTTTGTGTAAGTTGCATGTCATATATCATTGCTCTAATATTTGGTCAAAGTTAGCATCGAAAAACGCATTAGGCCCTATATAGATGGTAGGAGGGAGTAGCTTTGAATAATATTTGTATAGTAAAACGGGGCAAGACTCTCTCTTTTTGTGGTGTGAATAGTTTTATTTTTTTCGTTTTCTTTTTGGTTGAGGGAAGTGCGAATTGATTTGGTACGTACAAGTACAATATTACTATGTAGTCAAAAAAAGTACAATATTACTACACGTTAGGCTTGTCCCTAAAATTCGACCCGCGTCTTGTTATATCCTGAAAATTCAGATATCGTGCTCCCATAACTGGCGCCTTCACAACCCGTGCCTTGCTATCCCGAAATTACAACGCGCGCGAAAACTCCCTCCAGCTGCCAAATCCCGACACGCGAAATCCCCCATCTAACCCTGAGCCGAAAGGGCCGCTAGTTCAAATCGGTGGGGGGGTACTTTTGTAACACACCCTACATTTTGGACAAGCGCGTCCCTACGTCATGCTTCACCACATCCCATCGCCCCCTTTTCGCCATTCGAAATCCCAGGCCGCCATAACCTCAATGCTCCAGCCGCGAAACCCCACCCTCCTTCGTCCGCCACGTCACCACTGCCCAGCCGGAGCCCCTTTCCCGACGACGACGTCCACCGCAACAGCTCGACGTCCCTCGTCCACCTCCCCGGATGAGGATCCATCGTCCATCTCGCCATCCCGCCGGTTCAGCCGCCCCGTCCTCCACCTCCAAGGAGCTGCTCCGATGATCGCCTCGTCTATCACGACTGCTCCATCCCCACAGCGCTGCCTTAACCTGCTCCACCGGAACCGCAGCATCCTCACCGACTCCTCGGACGAAGCCGAGGCCTACTCGGCGCCACCAAAGAAGTTGTACACTCATTGCATCGCACCTTCTCCTTAACCCGACCTCCCGGCACCGACGGTGCTCCATCCCGCACCGCCATATAGCGGCTACCTTGAAGCCGGCGCCGCGGGCGACATCTCCACGGCGGCTCTCCCCCAATGCGAGGCCCCTTCGGCGGCGGCGTCCATACCAGCCGGATCTGCTGTTGCTGCTCCGGCTCTCACTCGCTGGCTCGCGCTGCTGCTGCTGCTCCGGCTCTCGCTCGATTGCTCGCTCGCCCAGCTGCTGCTGCTGCTCTCCCCCTCGCTCGTGCTGCTGCTATACTCTGATTAATCCACACTTCAGTCGACTGAATCGACTTTTTGGTTAGTCAATTTTCAGGGGTTGGGGGGGGGGGGCTCACCGGAGTTAAGGAAGAAGCACCCGCAGCGGGGATGGGGGCTCGCTGGAGAGGTACCCCACTATCTATCTTAGGGTTCAGGGTGGGGGGGGGCTAGAGGGCTGGCCGAGGCAGCGCTGGCGAGTTGTTTCGGGGCGGCGCTGGGGCCGGCGGTTCGGCTGGTGGTGGCAGGCGGCTCAGGGGTGTGCAGGTTGAAGATGAACTGCAGGCCCTCCCTAAACTACATGTCAAGTGTCTCTCTTCTACCATTGCATTCAGTTTCGATAGTAGCATTCAGATTCCACAGTTAATTTCAGTTTCGACAGTTAAGTTCAGAGTCAACAGTTTTTACCTCATCTGTTGTAGTCAGGTGGTTTTTGGTGATGTTAATTTTACATCCATTTTTTATCATATATTGGAGATGCTATTAGAATCCCACTTGAGATTGACGATGTCTGTCTTGTGCTTCTTCACCCTTGACGTCTTACGGCTCACCGGAGCTGCTCCAACGACAGAACGATCCATCACAACAGAGCAGTGCCCTGGACGCCATCTACAGATTCGTCAGATCTTCCTTCACAGCTCCGACAGCCACCTCTGCCTCAACTACTTCAACGATCAACCCAATGATGCTGAGGTCGACACGGCTACGGCAAAGAGGTTGTACACTTGTTGCGTCACTTATTACTATAGGTTCACGTCGATCCATTATGGCTATTTTGGTTCAACGGAAAAACATAGCAATAAGGAATTTTCCAAGGGCACTCTACTATTCAATTATTCATGTATTTTGTTGAAAGGAATGAAGCAAAACATCCACCTGGACCTACTTTTCAAAATCCTATGCATGAAAACAAGACCAAGTGCGTTAGTGCCAGAATAACATTCTAACTATACACGCTTTCATATGGTTTCTCTTTATTTTGGCCATGTTTCTTTGCATTCCTCCGCTCTTCCAATTCCTGTAAACCAAACACCCAAGTTGATAGAAATCCTGTGTTTACAAATGCTCTGTTTACCATGTGCATTTTCCTATCCTATTCCGTTGTTTTTCCTATCCCTGCGTTTTAAGAATCATGCAAGCCAAATGAGCCCTTACAGAATTACTTCAGTTACAGGTACATGTCGAAGGGAACTTTGTGTGGTTTGTCCTGCTCCTGCCACGACGTCGTCCACCTCACCTGAGTTGCTCCATCGACAGAAGCATCCACCAAACCAGACATCACGACTCCTGAACATCTTTCGCCGCCTCAGATCTCCTTCCCTGTCGCCAGCATGCACCCTAATGGCATCACCATCATCGACTCAGCAGATGAACCTGAGGAGTACACGGGTCCACAAGAGAGGTCGCACTCTTTTGTTTCTGCTTATGTTATGCATTGCTTAAACTTACCTACAACTCTATCGTCCTGTTCAGCTCTTGGACTCCCAACTCAGGTCCAAATTCATGTTCAAACTTGAGTTCTAAATTAGTTGTGGGGCACATATCGAGGCAACAATGAATAGTATGTCTGTCTAATATCTGGTTCACCTAGGTTATGCCTATGTTGTTCATCTTGGGTGGGAAACAAATAGTAAAGCAATCATCATCTGTCTTTTTATTAATTTAAAGCAATCATCAACCTGCTATCATCATTTTTGGATCCATCCACTGGTTGTTACCATCACTCTAAATTTCTGCATGCTCTCCTTACATAATCTCACCATATTTTTTCGTATGCATATCAGGTATTGTACACAGTCATGCTGAACATGTAGAGAAAAAGAGAAGAGTTTTGCGCGGCAATACAATGTCATGCAGACATCGCTCCATGGTGGGTTCAATGGCAAACCCTCCCCACCCCTCTCCAGATTGTAATCCAGAGGAAGATATCTGTTCTGAGGTGGATTCAGACGCCGCTGACCACTCCTATTTACCCCCCTAAGGTGTTTGCTCTACCTTGGCATGATGATGTTAGTCATATCATGCATATGTTGCCTTGCAGTGCCTACTTTTGACATCATATATGTCATCTGCAAAGTTTAGACATGTTCTGTAATGCCACCTATTTAGTTTCTATATCATATATGGGAATTATGCAGTCTCATGTCTTTGAGCCAGCCATAATATATGTGAAATGTGCAATGCCATCCTGTTTAACCAGACATCATATATTTGAATGATATCTTGCCCATCATTTTCTTCATTACATTTCCATTTGTCGACAATGTTTGTACATTAAACTACTCTTCCTGTGAATCAGCCATTTGGGTGGGAGATGGAAAAATCTGGAGTGAAAACAAGGCCTTCAGAGCAGATAGTGCTACCTGTCGAAGCAGATCTCTTGTTGGGTCCCGATAGCTCCTCAGAGATGGATTCAGAGACAGATGACCAGTCCTATTCCCCTACTGAGGTGTATGCTCTAACTTGGCATGGTTATACTGCTCATATCATGCATACAGTGTCTTGCATTGCATAGTTTAGACATCATATACACAATATTCAACACCATGTTCTTAGTTCAGACATCATATCGAATGCCCTCTGTTTAGCATATAAATCACATATGTGAATTAAATGATGCGATCCTGATTACTTAGATAACATGTAGGTGAATTATGTCATGCGATCCTGTTTTGCTATTCATCATATCTTTGAATTATGTTATGCTATGCTATCCATTTTAGATAGACATCATATATGTGAAATTATGTCATGCTATCCGTTTTAGTTAAACAATATACATGTCAACTATTTCATGCCCTCTTTTTTCCACACTATCTATTGCATCTATCTCTCATACAATGTCTGTACATTCAACTATGTTTCCTGTTTATCAGCCATTTGAATTGGAGCGGGTGATGCCAGTATCTAGCGGAATAAAAACACGGTCTTCAAATAAAACCGTGCTACCTATTGGTGGAGATAGCACCCCGATTGTACATGCACAAGAACCAGCCCTACCACACATAACCCAAACTCTCGCAGATTGTACCCCTACTGCAATGGACAGAGAACCAGCTTCACCCAATCTAACCCCAACCCCGGCCGATAGTAACCCAGTTCCTGTCGACACAGCACCATCTCCACCACAGAGCTCCCAAACAAGAGCAGTTAGTAAGGCAGCTCCAGTGCCCAAAGGGCCAGTACTATCATGGCGAACCACAACTCTACCAGTTAGTACGCCTATTCCCGTGGAGGAAGCACAACCAGACAGTCGTAGTTTAGCATCTATCGCATTTGATGTTGTTAAATCGTATGTGCGTATCTTACCATCTTGGGAATATTATACTGAAGATGAAGGAAAATGCCAGTTGCAGGTGTTTGTCCAGGAGTTATGTGTAAGTAATGTTATTCATGGCAATTACTTTGCTTCGTCCCATAGATCCTACCTCCATGATGGTTAGAATATAGAAAATTTTCCCATTTCTCTCTATAGAGAAGGACCGATTTGGAAACTCAGGATGAGGTAACCTGTGCTAATACCTCTGCTATCTTCAAGAATGCTTGGTGGCAGTATCGGAATTACCTGAAGAAAACGTACTTCACCGGCAAAGAAACTCATCAAATTCCCTTACGTTCTCCTGAGACACATTTACTAGACGATGACTGGGAACACCTTGTTCTATACTGGTCCCGAACCAAGAATGTGGTAAGGTCTATGAGCTCATTTTCTATTTTTAAGTATTATATTCTTGCGTCTTACTGTACTCTGTTCATGTAGAACAACTGCCTAAACCTGAAGAACAACTGTTCTAATTTAAGATTCCATTGCTATCATAGTTCAAAAAGTCGCTAGGCGTTAATTGTGTGTTTTGCCACCGCCTTGCACTTTACTGACCAATGCGCATGCTTATGCACAGTTATGCATAGATTAAGCATAGTTATCCGCAATGCGTTTTGCCAACGCCTAGAGCCTAGGCGTGCTTAAGCGCTCGCTTAGGCACGCCTTTTTAACTATGATTGCTTTGCTCTTGTATCATTGTATTTACTCATACAAACTTATTTTTAAATTGAAGGATCCAATCGAAACTCCAATGACACGGCATGTATGTTCATGCATGTTTCTTTAACCAGTTTGCTCTTATAATTAGCTCTTTTGATTTCAATTTCAATTGTGTATACAGTTGACTTTCATATCATGCACATTACTAGCTTCACAACAGAGCCAATAGTGTTGTTGTACATGTAGACCCGTGGTACCCATCTGAAATCTTGTTGTGCCGTGTAGTTTCCCACGCTTTGTATTCTTTCACTGCTGCTTTGTCTTGAACTGATATGATTTGAACCGTGTCTCTATTTTGATTTGGCAAGACAATGCAGTGACCATAGGACATAGATATATGTTTGTTTGATGCTTTTATTATGTACTAGTACTTGGCAATAGAAGACTTGGTAGTTTAATCCTGTCCACCTTACTAATGAACTGGTTCACCGAAATGAGTTTCATATACTAGTACATGCTAAACTTGTTATGTGTCTGCTTGTTTCTTCTTTTAGAATGCTGACAGAATATTGGGGAAGAGTGCCTTATTAAGCAATGGTAAAGGAAGTAATGTAGATAAGGTTCAGGATAGTGACGCATCCTTGTTGCTCTCCAACAAAGCTGATAAAACAACTAAGGAAGACTATCTTGAAGATAGCGAGACAACCCCAAAGTCCTATCTTGGTTTAGTGTTTGAGTTACTAGCCACTACCGCTTGCACAAGCTATTCAAACTCACTGTCTGAATCAGTTTGATTTCTTGAGTCTCAACTACAAACTGAAAGACATCGATCAGTTGTGCTGCGACAAGAAGCGGAAGGACTGCAGAAGTCCCTGGAGCATTCAAATGCAGACTTTCTGGTGCAACAGCAAGCATTGGAGGATTTTCGCACCAAACATGACAAAGCTAATCAGCTTGCTAAGCTTATTGCCAGCATGGTGGATACCTAGGATAACGTTTCTTGAGCTCTTCTGAAGTTGTTTCAGTTATGCTCTTGTTTTGCTGCCGCGTTTATTTGCACTGGTGGCCAATTTTAACGGCCACGTGTATGTAATATGCTGCTTTGTTCCCTATATTTGCACTGGTGGCGAACTTTGATGCCCAGTGGACGTAATATGTGTAATAGCGGTAATAGGCTAGCCTTAATTGCTTGCTTATTTATTTCCTTATTGTCTTGTTTAGTTGTTTGCTTGTAGTCACTGCAGTTCTTTTTATTGTTTTTCTAGTGGCCACAATAGCCTATTTTTGGTAACTGAGCCAAAATAATCATGGCAACACACGGACTGTTGTAACCATGGGCCTCTTGCAGGCCGTATGATCCATGGGCCTTCGTTCGGCCGTAGGACCATTGGCCTTCTATACGGGCCGTAGGATCCATCAGCCTTCTATACGGGCCTTAGGGATCAATGGGCCTTCCACGGGCCGTAGGGTCCATGGGCCTCATACGGGTCGTAGTATCCATGGGCCTCACACGGGCAGTAGGATCCATGGGCCTTCTACGGGGCGTATCATCATTTCGCCATTCATGGGCCATACTATTCCTGGACCATAACGGGCCGTTAATAGGCCGTATTTGATAACTCTATGAAAACAGCCCAACGATTTTTTTACATGAAAATGGCCCAACGTATTAACGGTCCGCAAACGGGTCAACTGTAACGACGGGCTGAATTTGGCCCACAAGCAGAAAATGACAGTAACGGGCCGTATGTAACCGAATGCTGCAAATGAGCCCAAGAATCAATGGGCCCTGAGAAGGCCGAAAGATAACTTGGGCTGGAAATGGCCCAATGGAATAACGGGCCGTTAATGGGTATAAAGTGATACACTATTCATTACGGGCCAGTTTCACCACGGGCCGTTAATGGGCCAAGAGTTACAAAGGTCCTCATATGGGCTGAAAGAAGTCATGGGCCACACACGGGCAGGAAGTTAAAACAGATTGAATCATATTGGACGGCCCAGATGACGCTACTGGGCCTAATTCGGATAGGGCGTAACGGGCCTTGGGTTAGCGGGCTATAAATGGGCTATATGCGAACAAGCAGCTAACAGGCTTTCCATCGGCCGGCCCGCCACCTTTTAGCCAAGTCAAACGGGCCGGCCTTTTCACAGGAATGGGCCTTTGTTGGGCCGTGCCATGTGTCGCCGTATCATAGGCTCCTTCAGTCTAATGAGTGAATGACATCTGTCCCAACGGTGAGCCGACACGTGTTTCCTCCAGCCAATGATGATTTTACATGTGGAAAATCCCCATTGGTCGGGGCTGTTAACGGGTTATCGGATCCAAAACCCGACCCGATAGCTTAACGGCGTTCCGTTACGATGGATGCCAAGTGTCGGTCACCCTTGACGAAAGAAGTTCTGTGACGCGCGATTTATCGTCATGGAAGTGGACACTTCTGTGATGATAATTTTGGTAATGTCATGGAACACTTCTACGATAGCACAGGTATGACTTTCTTGATTCTGTCATAAATTTGTCATGGATGTACATGCATGACAAAAAGTGCGACCTACTGTGACAAACACGTATCATCACGGAAGTGTATTTTTTTGTAGTGATGCCTCGTTGATGAGCTGATCAATGCCACCAAGGGCTCATCCAACAGCTAATGCCAAGGCAAACCGCTTTCAGGAACGTCAAGACCATTGCTGAGAGCCTTGCTGATGAGCTGATCAATGCTGCCAAGGGCTCATCCAACGGCCGCTCCAACCCAATCTGCAAGGACGATGAGGTAGAGGTCGACTGCGACCTCTTCCTCAGAACTGCATCAAAAGTAAAAAAACTAATCCGAGTGAAGAACAAATTACACTCGAAGACAAACACAACATATATAAAGACAAAGCAAGTTCAGATAAATCCCAAGGTTCCATACTACGAATTAAAGTGCTCGGGCGTTAGGCCCGAAGGAGTTTTCAGCGATTACAAAATCACGCGGCATTCTGAGGCAAATAAGGGTGAAGCATAATGTTTTTCACTCGTCAGGAGAAGGGTTGGCTGGATCACAGAAGTTGTCAAGGTCAATGCTGTCTGCAATGTGAGTGGCGGCCTCAAGGAAGGTGTCAATGAAGGACTGGAAAGTGTGCTTCTTAGTATTCACAACCTTGAGGGCCGCCAACTTGTCTTCGCTGGCATCTTTGCAGTGTACTCGGACCAGTGACAGAGCAACGTCAGCGCCACAACGAGCGGATGATTTCTTCCATTCCTGCACTCAGCCAGGGATCTGATTTAGTTGAGTCATCAGTGACTCGAGATCTTGTGAAAGTTCCGCCTGAGGCCAGAGTTCGGCATCAACCCGAGTTATCGCCGCCTTCAGTCGAGCCAGATAAGCAACAACACTTTCCATGCATGATTCCAACCGCAACAAGTTCATTGCAACATCATCTTTCACAGGACAATTGATGGGGTCGAGACCCGTCTCGATCCGCCCAGTCTCAGCCTCAAAGTCCTGGCAAAGTTCTACATGATCAAGAAAGATAGTGAGTCGACAATATAAAAGATATTCCAGTCAACGGTAATTAACCTGTCGAACGATGATACCTTCAAGCTTCAGGACTAGTTTTGCAGCAAGTTGTCCCAGATAATACTCCCACTCGCCCGTCTTGGCTCTGAGGCTTCCGACTTCATTGTTCAGGTTCTCCTTGTCCTTTTTCAGTTTCTCAACTTCCCGATTGGCTTCAGAGATGGCAGTCTTCAGCTTCAAGTTCTCCTCTTCCAACTTACCGACCGAAGCCAGCTTCTTGTCTGCAAGAGATGTCTTCTCTCACGCTTCCTTCTGAGCAGCAGTGAGATCTAGATCCTTCTTCTCCAAAGCTTCCTTCATTTTCTCTAAAGAAACAACACTCTTCAGACGAGCTTGAAGCTGACGGTTTTCACTATCCACATCTGCTCGTGTGAAGTCACTCGGTTCAAAGAGACTGAAAGAAAAAACACTGAAAGGCGCGAGATAAGGGGTAGGCAAGTGTTGATTGGTTATCTCCCATGATGGTTGTTTCTTCTTGAGCAGTCTTGAGGTTCTTCTTTGCCAGTTCAAGATCAAGTTTGAGGCTGATGTGCTTCTTGTTCAACTCAGAAAGTCGAGCTCCAAGATCACAAGACCTCTGCAGTCAGCGAGAGAGATATGTCAGTCAACAGAAACAAAAGACAATGACACTCAGAGTTACTCTAAGATTACTACCAAATCAAATATTCAACAGTAGTCTCGGGGACTACACCTAGTGGGTGCACTTAGCGTGCCCCCACTGATCTAGATCAACACTCAGCATGGTCTGCCCAGCGTGAGTCAAAAAAGAGAGAAGATTATCAGACCTCAGCCGACTGCCAGCTGTCGACCTTGGTCTTGGGGACTACACCCAGTGGGTGCACTCTGTGTGCCCCCACTGGTTCGGAAAAACACTCGACTCAACATGAGCTGAGTGGAGTGGAAGACCTCTTAAACTCTAAAACAGGCACACCTAGTGGGTGATCGGATATGAAACATAGACTCATGATAATAGGTTCACATATGTACAGCGTTCAAAAGTTCGATCGGGAGATCACTGACCTTAACATTGGTCTGCAGAGCGGTGCTGGCATTATAGGCCACCTGCCTGGCCTCGTGCATCACCTTCACCTGCTCCATAACAAGGTTCACCCGGCAAAGAGCCTCCCTGGCAGCACTTGGCAAGTCATCTGGGGTCTGGTATGCAGCAAAAAGTGATGGCTCCAAGGCGGCCGAAGCAGCCATTGGGTCGGACGCATGGAGTTGCACTGAGCAGCAGGAGCCAGAGCAATCGACCCCGAAGGGTGATCAGTCGTCAGTGGGTCGGCGTATGTGACGTTAGTCTGAACCTGATCTCCAAATCGCTTGACAACCGCCTCAAGCACCGGCGTCGACTGAGGGACTTGAACTTCAAGCCCTCTACCGCTCGAGCCTTTGCCTCTCCTCCTCCTCCTCTCCTTCGGAGGCATTTCTTCTTCATCATCATCAGGAAGCACGATGATGTCTCATGGAGCTGCAGTGAAAAGAAAAACAACAGAAATTCAACCGACCGACAACTCAATCGACAAAATAAATTTTGGTCGAGCGGACTTACCAGCTCGGGAGGTGGCCACGTCATCAGTTTCCTCATCTCCTGGAGCCTTGTCAACATCCATATCAGTTGTGGCAGAGGTTGGGCTAGAAAGGTACACAATCCATTCGGTCAGAACAGAAGAATCACTCGGCAGAGAAAAGCACAAGAAAGATGCTCCCTGAGGCAACATGGACATCCATCTTGATCCTCGGCAGAGTCTTCCGAGTCTTTGGAGGATTCACCTTGGGCTGCTTGGCAATTTTCTCTATTGGCTCCGGAGTCAATGTCCGGGTACGCTTCTGCGTTTCGGTGCTTGGGGCCATGTTCTTTCCACGCCCACCCGCCAGGTCATGGTGTTGCTTGGATCGGCGTTCAGAGCGGGGCGGCGAGTCGACCGCCTCCTAGTCGTCTGACTCCTCGCTCTCCTCCTCGTCATCATCGTCCGAAGATTCCCATTCACCGCTCTCCTCCGCACTGGCCTCTCCCTCCTGGCCTTGCTCCAGAACTTGTTCACCATTGGGCATCGAATACATGTCAGTAAAAACCTACAAAGATAAGAAGTCGAGTGAAAGTCAGTCGGGATCAGGAGCAGTCGGAATGAGTATTCAAAAATAGTCGGAATGGAGGAAGCACCTTGTCAGGCTGATTGTCATCACTGAAGGGGACAACTCTCCTGGCACCTCTGGGATTGTCCTTGTTGCCTGTAATGCTCTTCAACCACATAGCCACTGTCTTGGCCGGTACCTCTTCTGGGTGAACCCGAGCAGTTCGTCAGCCCAAAGTACATCCACATGGGGTGATCACGGGCCTGGAGAGCCTGGATGCGTCGACTGAGGAATACTTCCAGCAGGTCCATGCCAGTAACACCTTGATTGATCAGTTGGACCACCCTCTCAACTAGCATGTTCGTCTCCACGCTCTCAGCAGCAGTCACTTTCAGTGAGGAAGGAGTTTGAACACGGTCAAAGGTGAAGTGGGGAAGTCCGGTCGACTGACCTGGAGTTGTGAGGTCCTGGCAGTAGAACCAGGTCGACTGCCAGCCTCTAACCCATTTAGGAAGAGTCATGGAAGGGAAAGAGCTCCTCTGTCTCTTCTGGATAACCAAACCCACACACATCTGAATGACATGTGTTTTCTTGTCACTCGTGTTTGCCTTCTTCACTGACTGAGAACGTATGGTGAAGATATGTTTGAAAAGACCCCAGTGCGGCTGACACCCTAGAAAGTTCTCGCACATAGACACAAATGCAGCAAGGTACGTGATGGTATTGGGAGAAAAGTGATGGAGTTGGGCATCGAAGAAGTTCAAGAAGCCCAGGAAGAAGGGGTGCGGAGGAAGTGAGAAGCCTCGGTCGACATGGGTGGCGAGTGGTACACACTCACCCTATCGTGGCTGCGGCTCCGTCTCCCCCTCCGGCAGCCTCGCTGCACCCTTGGCAATCAACCCAGACTCCACCAGCTCGTCCAGATCTTCCTGCCGGAGCGAAGACCGTATCCAATCGCCTTGGATCCAACCTAACGGCAGTGCCGAGCATGACTACGACCCGCGGTTCTGCTTCTTGCACTATGCCACCCCGGTCGCCTTCTTCGAGCGTTCCAGCGCCGCCGTCCTGTCCTTCACCATGGGGGCAGAGCAGAGGAGCCGGATGTGTTGGAGAAGCAGAGGGAGAAGGGGGAAAACAGAAGCGCATAGTGCAAGCGCCTCGGCTCCATTGCCTTATAAAGGGCCGCTTCCGAGTGGCCGACGCGTGGGCCCAGGCTATCCTGTCAAATCCCGCAACAGTCGCGCGTGACATACATGGTGAAAAATGTGGCGCAAAGATCGAGTCGCTTCCGTTTATCCACCCCTCTTACTTCGGCATGCTCCGTCCCGCGCGCTTCCCTGAAATTTCGAATCCCGGGAAATCCGAAATACACCGCAATCAATCGCACCAAAGATTCTGCGCCCCAAGACAACACTCGGCGGATGATGTTACAAGTTCACTCGGCAACTTTCTGAATCGATCAAGGCGACTGAATCGAAGCTGAAGTTCCAACATGAGCCTTCCGTCCTGCATAAAACACTCGCGAAAGGCAAAGCTCGGATTAAGTTCAACTTCAACCTACTTTCCACTCGGACCTTAATCCATTCGGGGGCTACTAATGAGGATACAGACCCTGGGTAGGGTCATAGACCTGACTTATACGCCCTACCCAAGGTCACTACCCTAGAAGCAAAGAAGTCCAAGAGACGACAAAGAACCTCCAGTCAAAGGTGTCGAGTGGAGTGCACTCGACCAATCATATCACTCGGGTATCCCTCTTACTTGGTTTCACTCGACCATACAAGGAATCACTCGACCTACTCAAGACCAGGAGTCACTCAGCACTGCAACGGTCAGGCGTTCACTCTGTTGTCTTTAAGATCATTAATAGCACTTATGACTGGCGTTACCAGTAATGCCCCGTTTTTATGTACATTGAACTCCTTGTAATGGTGGATGGCTGGGGTCCTGGCACACTCTATATAAGCCACCCCCTCTGCTGGCACAATGGTTCGCACCCTCTGTAACACCACACACATATAATCCACTCGACCGCCTCCGGGCACCGAGACGTAGGGCTTTTACTTCCTCCGCGAAGGGCCTGAACTCGTAAATCTTGTCTGTACACCTTCACCATAGCTGAGATCTTGCCTCTCCATACCTACCCCCTTTCTACTATCAGTCTTAGGACCACGACAAGGGACACTGGTCTAGGAAGTATTTTTTTTGTTTTGCGTATTTTGGGTCAAAGTTTGACCATGTACTGTATTTGACAAGCAAAATGTGAATCCATGTCACCAAAAATTGTATCGTTTGGTTTGCATCTGAATGTACTTTCGAATTATATTATTTTTGTAACTTATAATATATATTTTATTTGCGAAAATCATGGTCAATTATGACCCAGAATAAAAGGGAGACTAGTTAATGTGAGGTCGCTTTCTTAATTGAAGGGTAAATTGATTTTGATTTTGATCCAATCACAGCGCGCTGGCCGTCTCATCCAATCCTAAATCGCTGTCGTACACTTCTCTCCCTCTTCTCCATTGAAAACCCACCTCCTCTCCTCTCCATCATCTCCATTCCAAAACCATTGTCTCGCCTCTCCCTCTTCTCCATTGCAAAACCACCTCCTCTCCTCTCCATCATCTCCATTCCAAAACCACCATCTCGCCTCTCCCTCTTCTCCATTGCAAAACCACCTCCTCTCCTCTCCATCATCTCCATTCCAAAACCACCGTCTCGCCTCTCCCTCTTCTCTATTGCAAGACCACCGTCTCTCCTCCCATCTTCCAAAGCTAGCACCGGAGCACTCAGAAGAACATCTATGGAGAGGATGCAGCAGCGAATCAGGCAGATCGTCGGTGGCGACCAAGCAAAGTTAGCCAGGTTGAAGGAGATCCTTACTTGGTTTGACAATGAGTGGGAGATTTCAGGGATGATGAGGGCCATGTGGCAATGTATGTGAAAGAGCAAGATGGCGGCGATGTACTCATCGGTGGTAGTCACGCCGCAGTCCTTTTGAGTTCATCGAGTATCTCCTCTGGGCGATGGAGCAGACAGATTCGCCCGAGGCGAAAGTCAGGCGGAGGTGGTGGGTGTACAGGTCGAAGGTCGAGCACCCAAAGGATAACGAATCGATTGAGTGTAGTGTGCCATTCGTGAGGGTGCAGAGCCAGCCGGAACCACGGGAGTATTCATTCTCCCACCGCAAGAGGAGGCCGAATGGTGCGACATCGCTTCCCCGCCATTCTCCACGGTTCCCTTGACGCTCGCCTCGTTTCAACGATGTCTGTAGGGTTTAAGGTAAGCTTCACATTAACCTAATCTTCCATCTGCTCATGCTTACAATGAGTGTGACAGCTAATGAAAATCATGCTTACAATCAGTCTCTAAGTACTATGCCAATCACCCTAAAATAGCTCTGGACCTTTGGGTCAAAGTTGTGACACTGTGTACAAATAAAGAAAAATGGATTGGTGCTTCTTTCAGAAAAGAGTACTCCCTAGAAAACTGCCAATATAAGCTACTAGTATTTGGTTAGAGGATGTGCTGCCGAGAAAGATCCATCCACAGAGAGCGCTACACATCCCACTGGTGGTGGTGGATGCCAATGCGTGCATGGAGCATGGTTGGTGTTGGTAATTTTTACTTGGCACACCTCACACTCTGCATGCCGGTTCCATCCGTACATTTGTGCAGTTCCACCAAAATGTAGCTGAATAACCCAGTTTGCATAGATAATGAAAAAGCATGATTACATTATAGTGGCACTAGTTGAGGAAACATACACTAATAAATAGAAGAAAATATTGGGATAGTATCATAGTATGCCATGCTGTGAGGGCGAGATGGGCCCTGCGACGCCTCATACAATACACCTCATACTGGAAATCGTCCCAAGTCTCCCCGATACACCTTCTGCCAGTGATGAGCATCAGTGTACGGAGGTAGTACAAGGATGGGCCTTGATACATTCAAATCTCTATTTTTGTGCAGATCAACTAAAATTAAGCACCCTAGTTTGCAGAAACTCTTAAACATTAACAATGGGACTAGTTGATGAAACATACATTAACAAAGAGAAGCACTTTCTTTATCTACATTGGAAATGAAATGATATAGAGGACACTCGCTCTATTTTAACTTTATTATTACTTCATTTTATCAGTGACACTAGGGTCGAGCAGGTGGCAAACGAGGTGTACTGCGTCGCAAGGATGGAGGCCGGAGGTGCTTAGACTGGGATGCTGAAGCTGGCTCTTTCAGTCCCTATCTTCCCCCTGATGTTTCTTTGGTAGCATTTGGGTTGTAATCCAAACTTGGTCAAGCTGGTGCTGCGTCCCCCTACCTACCTAGCTTATGTGGCGAACTTGTTTCCTGCTAGTGCTCAGTCCGTTCTAGTAGTAGTTGCATAACTACCCGTTTACACTCAGATGTTGTCGGATAATGGTTCTCTATGGTTGGGTTTCTTTAATGAAATCGGAGGGAACCCCCTCTTTCGATATATAAAAAACCGGTGGCACTAGCGGTGCGAAAACATTGCCTCCAATTAATAGTGCCACTAGATTATGGTGCAAAATAATAACATTACTGCTTTATCATGGCAGTGCCAAAACAGTAGCACAAGAGCAGGATCAACATGCAGGATCTTTGGCAAATGGTCAGACCAAAAAGGAACATACCTCGTGATGGGAACCATATCTGCAGTCAACACCATCGTAGAAGGGATGACACCAGTCACCAACGTGGATGATTCAATTCATGGGACCTTTTGGTGCAGTTCACCTAAAATGAAGCAATGTCCCATGACCTAGCAGCTTCTTTCTTTTTTAAGAAAAGGGCTCTAGCCCCGGTTCCATTTCCATCAGAAAACGAAACCCATAGAGCTTCTTCTTCATTAGTTGCAATAAAATTGAGGAACATCAATGTTGGTTGTGAAGCTCCTGGAATGTTCAACTATAATTTGGATATCATTTGTGCAGTTCAACTAAGATCAAGCGTGAAATGTATATCTCTGTTTGCACAAAAAAGGTGGAAAGGAGGGTGACTAACAAGTGGTGAAACATGCATCAATTGAAAAGAAGCATGTTCCATATCTGAATTGCAATCCTACAAGGACAGTAGCAATTTCTAAAGCAGCAGCATTGCTAGATATTAGTGTGGGCATTAGGATTAACTATGACAACTGTTAAATACGACATTACTTTAATGGTGCCATTGCTTCATTTTACTAGCAACATTACATTAACAACTGCTATAGAGTTAGTATTTGGGCACATGAGAGTAGGCGGACCAGAACAGTTGCATTTCTAACGAAAAGAAGCAACTTATCTTAATGGAAAATTTAGCAGGACATGAAAAAAGTGCCATTGATTCATATTACTGGAGGCATTACATTGAAAACAACATTGGTTTAACGCGTCCTTACTTTTAACAGTGCGACTGCTACATCTATTTATATATAAAAAGTAAATGATGGGCTAACCAGAAAATAGATAAATAGCTTAAAATTACCACAAAAATTAGAAACATCTGACCATTTATCTAATACATATAATATTTATAGCCATTAGATTATACTAATAGGGAAATAATTACCCACCATTGCCCTTATAATGGAATAACGTGTCATTCCCTCGCCTAAGCATTTTTCTAAAAAAATAAATCTAAACAGATGAGTTACCTAGAACCTAGGTATGCCCATGTGGCCTGATTCCTTCCTCTCAGCTTCCTTACCGCAATCTACTTCATCTTATAACCTACAATCTTACTACTCCACGTGCAGATTTCACACCCACACCTCGCCCTCCTCCTACAAGGGTCCATTAAACTAGCCCATCATCGCCAGGAATCAATGATCTCAACAAGATCTCAAGAAGATCCACGTATGTAGTAGGAGACTAGGACGGGAGCGGTGGAAAACCCTAGCAGCGCCCAATATCGAGCCAGACGCTATGAATCCGTGATGACAACAAGACGTACATACGCACACGGATGAAGCATGCATACATGGACGTGAACGTGAATTGGCCAGATCCGCAAAAAGCAAGGTGCGCATTGATCTAACCTTCTAGGTAGCTGTTAGGAATAATTGGATTAGAAGACAGTTGCTTGCGTATATGTCAGGAAGTAGTGGTTAGAAGGCAGTTGTGTACGTTTGTAGTGTCGCCGGAGAGAATTCATCAACAAGAGAGTCAAGTTTTAAGTTCGTGGTTTTCCGGCCGGCGGCAATAATCAATCAGCTAGCGTGGCTACCTTTGAACATGGGTTATAGACCAATTTATGCTGATGTGTATGTGCATCTGTGTTCAGGCCAACTCAATCCTTCCTTCCATAGTGTGGATCAAGTACATGTGGCCGATCTGCGTAACTTCGTACAGTGGATCTCGACAGACTAAAATAATTTTTGCTACTGATGAGCAGCAAAGATATGTAATGAGCTAGGTATGGTCACTGATAAGAGAATTCTGACAAAATTATGTTGATTGGAGGGTGGAGGTGTAAAGGAGGACACCAACAACGTATACGTACATTTGAGGTACGGTCATTGAAAAGAGAATTCTGGCAAAACTATGTTGATTGGAGGCATGGAGGTGTAAAGAAGGACACCAACAGGTATGTATACGTACATTTGATTTCAGCTCATGTGTGTGGATTTAGTTTAGTCTACAGTGTTATTTGGCCTGTGGTGGTCTAGCTATTAATTACAACTTTGCTTTGTGAGTTCTATGAAGAGTTGGCAAAAGACTGGACATGGGACGAAAATTATTTCAGCGGCAATTATGCTTGATGGAAGTTATTATCAAATTTCATCTTCCTATTTTAATCTCCATGTTGGTTATATGAAGAATCAATTTCAACGGCAATTATGCTAGATCCTTTGTTTCCCTCCTCGGAATGTTGTCAGGCATTCATAGTGTGTCGTATCTCCAGTACCCTATATTTTAGGTTGAAGACATGTTCAGAGTGAACATAAATATTAAGATACTATGTAAACCAAAGAAAAAAGAACGAGTGACCATGGTACCTTTTTTGAAAAGGAGGATGAACATGGTACCTATACTCAAACCGAAAAAAAGTAGTGAGTATATTTGTTTATGAGATTAGTCCACTGATGTGTTTGCTTTTCCACGCAGAGCTGTCGTTCCTGTTCAGATCGATCAGAGTTCAAGACAGTCCTCAGAGTTCCAGTCTTCTAGATCCCATTATAAGCCATCATGTACGTCCCCAGCCTCGCCTTCTCTGTCACATACAAGAGCCGTATGCATGGGTTGAAAAATATTGCTTTTGAGCAGGGTGGATCTATTATTGACCAGTTTGTGCTCTTCCTAAAGAATTATATGGATTCCCTCCAGATGGAGACGCGTGAGCGTGACATCAATGATGTAAAGGTGGAAAGCCGAATGTTTAGTCATGGAGCAGGGAAGAATAAGATGATGTATCTGACCAAAGTACAGACCATCTATCCTACAATGGCTGCACGTCGCTGGACTTGGGCAGGGTCAAAATCATTGTCGGTGTCTCTTTCATCAGGAAAACAAGAACTGCGAATGTGGGGATTATTTTCCGAGATAATGCTGAAAATGTTCTGCTTGCTGTGGACAGACTGTTCCAGTCATGCAATGATGCACAAGAAGTAGAAGCAATGGCATTCCTAGATGGCCTAAGATTAGTAGCGACCTGGACACAACATATTTTTGTTCTCAAGTCAGGCTCTTCTGTAGTGGTGTCAGCTATTCAACGCACAGATAGGAACCTGTCAAGACACAAGTCCATCTACAAAGAGATCAACATGTTACGGATGGTCGTCCCACAGTGGATAACACAAAATATGAAGAGAGAGAGAGAGAGAGAGAGAGAGAGAGAGAGAGAGAGAGACTAAAAATACTTACGCGAATGAATTGTTTCTTTTGTGATATGTGTGGATTTCACATGGATCGGAGCCTATAGAAAGTGTTGTGATGATTGTAATTTTTTTTTCAAAAAGGCGTGATGATTGTAATTGTTTCCTGATTCAGTAAAGCGTAAAAAAAGTTCCACTAAAGCTCTGTCTTTGCCTAAAAAAATAGATTCATCAGGTAGTAATACATTTTCGTGATCAACATGGTGGTTTAGTGTGCACTAGGTGTTCTTCCCGTAAGAGATGACATGCAGATTGGAAGTATGATTACACAATCTTAACTTCATCTCTACTTTCTAATATGCGCAATTCACTATTTCTTCAGTTCATTGCTTACAATTATCGGCAGGACATGACCTCAAAGAATCAATTGGCAGGTTTGTGTACTTCACTGCAGCAAAAACATATTTGATTGTTCATGAAACTTCTTCGTAGAACCATCCATTGTTTCGGCAAGAAATTCTAGAAGCTGCAAATTTAAGGCTATTCATAAGCCATTTTTTAATCAAATACTATTCCAACAAGTAGAAAACTGAAGAGATATATAACTAATATTGTAAATGATATTATGCTAGACGTTCTTAAATATGCATGATTTCGTTTTCTTATCGCCTCTTTATCAGATTGGGTTGAAGTATTCACATAAGAGCAGATCAATTTAAAGCTTCAGATGTGGCTGCAGGAGTGATTTTTCAATTATCTATTAGATATTAATTATAGGTCTAATGTTTTCACAAGCCTACACAGCTTTCATCCTTTAGTTCGCTTCCTTAGATATATAGTTTATTCATCTGGTCTGATAGATGGTATGGATTGTACAATTATTTAGGTGGCTATAGGGTATAGCATCCCCATGGCAGGATGCGGGGATAACAAATTATAGCACTTGAACATTTAGTTTTGTTTTTTCCCCACTAAATCACACAATCACGTCACCACTTGGGCATGGTTGTCGTTGCAGATTGTCGGCTTCAAATTCATATAATTATCATTGTGGAAAACATATAACTAATCTCTCTAAAATATCCCCGACGTATTTAGTTCATTCACTCTAAATCATTAACTACTTCTAGAATTTCCAATTACTCTAATAAGAAATGAACCCAAAAAGATAAAAGAAAATTGAAGCAAATTTATCAAGTTCAATTTAGATAACACATGAATTAGTTTATTCTCACCAAAAACGTCTCTTAAGGATTGCCAATAATTATATCCTATATAACACTAAATCAGGAAATAACTTGATGTGAACTCAAAACTATCATTTATAAAAAAATATTGCAAACAATAATTTAAAATATAATTATAAATTTTACATGACTATATTTATTATATCTCTTTATAAAAATCAGAATTAATTTTGTCATCGTCAACAACATAATCACACATTCATAGTAATAGGGATTAAAATTCCAGATTTACTAATTTCTAAAATATTGTGTATTATGCAATGAAGAGTATAAATAGGAGTAACAAAAAATGAAAATAAAAAATAAAAATTGTAATGTTTTGAACAAACTACATATGATGCCTTCACAAAATATACAATTGATAAAAGGAAAAATTATGTCATCTACCCCTTTTTAGTAATACTCCTTTCCTAAAGTGCATATATGCATTTTCTTTGACGACACAGTTCACTCATATATATGGCTTTTTAAATTTGTGTTAGAGAAAATAGAAACTGATAAGGATGGTGCCAATTTTTTATTTCCACAAATCAAAGAATAAGTGTAATTATTGAACTGTGTAAAGTTCTAGCCCGCGCATCGAGCGGGCCACTTTGCTAGTTTTACCAATGGCTTACATAAGAGTGGCTCGGGGCAACAAACATCAGAACAGGATATCTGGGTTGATCCCATTTTTGTTCGGTATAGCCACCTTATATTGTGTGAGGCTAGCAAATCTAGTGCTGGACTTACTCTGTTGACTTGTCCCCCAGTCCCCATTTTCTTTCCTTTTTCAACCAATAGATTGGGTTTATATTGAGTTTGTACTGCGTTTCCCTTTGTTTCCCTATTAGACCTAGAGACCAGTTGCATAGCCAGTCTCTGCTACTTTTCGCCCCCATTATTTCCTCTTTCGACCAAGTCCTAGATTCAGGTAACAAATCTTCCCCCACCCCCACACCCTTTCTTCCTTGTTTGAACAAAGTAGTACTAGGTTCGAGTGCATGAACAAGTTTTACCTCTTAACAGTAAACATTTAGGTGGTTTTCGAACAGTCGATCGATCCTATCTACGAGGGGGCCTGAGAAATAGTAAAAGATTTAAATGCAGCGACGTCAGGAGCTTGGGAAGTAGAGCAAGGCCAGTTTCGAAGGAAGTTATACCTGAGGGTCGCCGGGATGTCGCTAGGTGGGCAGCGGGAGGGCGGATCTGCCCACACTACGACAACGAGGAAGAAGGGGTCGGAGGGCCTCCCTCACCAGCGGTGCTTGGGAGAGAACGGCAAGGCACGCTAATTGGGACGCGCTGGTAGTGGGTAAGAGCCGTCGCCGAGGACGACCGCGTGAATGTTGCACCTTCTCACCTTCCTCAACGGAGAGGATGCGGCTGGATCTGTGACCAGCGGTGAGCAGAGAGAGAGAGTGTGGCCACCGTTGTCGTGTTTAGATCTGGAGAGGATGAGACAGTGTGATGAGAGCAACACTAGCAAGCAAGCACGGAGGCTCCTGCCTATATAGTAGAGTACTAGTTTTCTTTTGTCTACCGGAGCCGGCTTGACCTCGTCATTGACTGTAGTGAAGTCTTCATGCACGTGTTGGAAATATGCCCTAGAGGCAATAATAAATTAGTTATTATTATATTTCCTTGTTCATGATAATCGTTTATTATCCATGCTATAATTGTATTGATAGGAAACTCAGATACGTGTGTGGGTACATAGACAACACCATGTCCCTAGTAAGCCCCTAGTTGACTAGCTCGTTGATCAATAGATGGTTACAGTTTCCTGACCATGGACATTGGATGTCGTTGATAATGGGATCACATCATTAGCAGAATGATGTGATGGACAAGACCCAATCCTAAGCCTAGCACAAAGATCGTGCAGTTCGTATGCTAAAGCTTTTCTAATGTCAAGTATCTTTTCCTTAGACCATGAGATTGTGCAACTCCCGGATACCATAGGAATGCTTTGGGTGTACCAAACGTCACAACGTAACTGGGTGGCTATAAAGGTGCACTACAGGTATCTCCGAAAGTGTCTGTTGGGTTGGCACGAATCGAGACTGGGATTTGTCACTCCGTGTAAACGGAGAGGTATCTCTGGGCCCACTCGGTAGGACATCATCATAATGTGCACAATGTGACCAAGGGGTTGATCACGGGATGATGTGTTACGGAACGAGTAAAGAGACTTGCCGGTAACGAGATTGAACAAGGTATCGGCATACCGACGATCGAATCTCGGGCAAGTACAAATACCGTTAGACAAAGGGAATTGTATACAGGTTTGATTGAGTCCTTGAAATCGTGGTTCATCCGATGAGATCATCGTGGAACATGTGGGAGCCAACATGGGTATCCAGATCCCGCTGTTGGTTATTGGCCGGAGAATGTCTCGGTCATGTCTGCATGGTTCCCGAACCTGTAGGGTCTACACACTTAAGGTTCGATGATGCTAGGGTTATAAAGGAAGTTTGTATGTGGTTACTGAATGTTGTTCGGAGTCCCGGATGAGATCCCGGACATCACGAGGAGTTCCGGAATGGTCCGGAGGTAAAGATTTATATATGGGAAGTCCTGTTTTGGTCACCGGAAAAGTTCCGGGTGCTATCGGTAATTTACCGGGACCACCGGGAGGGTCCCGTGGGTCCACCAAGTGGGGCCACCGGCCCCAGAGGGCTGTATCGGTCAACTGTGGGAGGGGACCAGCCCCAGGTGGGCTGGTGCGCCCCGCCACCAAGGCCCAAGGCGCCTAGGGCTTGGGGGAAACCCTAAAGGGGGGGTGCCCCCCTTGCCTTGGGGGGCAAGGCAACCCCCCTGGCCGCCGCCCCCTCCTCATATTGGATCTGAGGGGGCCGGCCCCCCTCTCCCTTGCCCCTATATATATGTGGGGGGTGGGAGGGCAGCCGCACCACAAGTTCTAGTGCAGCCCTCCCCCTCTCCCAAGTACTCCTCCTCTCTCGCGGTGCTTGGCGAAGCCCTGCAGGATTGCCACGCTCCTCCACCACCACCACACCGTTGTGCTGCTGCTGGATGGAGTCTTCCTCAACCTCTCCCTCTCTCCTTGCTGCATCAAGGCATGGGAGACGTCACCGGGCTGTACGTGTGTTGAACGCGGAGGTGTCGTCCGTTCGGCACTAGGATCTCCAGTGATTTGGATCACAACGATTACGACTCCTTCAACCCCGTTCTCTTGAACGCTTCCGCTTAGCGATCTACAAGGGTATGTAGATGCACTCTCCTTCCCCTCGTTGCTGGTTTCTCCATAGATAGATCTTGGTGACATGTAGGAAAATTTTGAATTTCTGCTACGTTCCCCAACAGCACGTGCCCCAGAGGCGCAGTTGTCATCATTTTGATCTGAAGCACCGGATTATAACATATAACATGAAAAATGCCACATGACAAGAAATCATAACCTCACTTCACAAAGGAGACAACATGAATCCCGAGGGACAAACTAGATGAGGATCAAAGCTCAAATTAAAGATAAACTCGTAGAAAAGGGGTCCGTGGATAGATGTTCTAATTAACATAGCCGGCTTGATGGCAGCCGAGTAGTCTTCGTGCATGTGCCCCCAATGACTAGCCAAACTCAGTTCTCGCTATTTAACCCTCGCAGTGATCCGAAGCACAGGACACCTAATTTTGCGAGATGACAAGAAACCTTTTTTTAGATTTCTCACCAGAACTACATGCCTATACAACATAGCATGCATGATATGTAGACAATAGCCAATCCAGGCGTGTCTGCTGGAGTTTGGTCACATGCATGGATGAACTGATCTTCCGTGTCTTGCAGGGATCATCCAGGCACCAATGTATGTACAACACTTCTCTAGTACTATCGCTCGTCTCTCTCTTCTATTAACTCACCCGACTTGTGGAGCCGGGGAGTGTGCCTATGGTCGGTTTTCAATTGTGGTCCCACACGTGTGTGCAAATGCAATATGTCGCGCGTTCCATTCGGACAGCAGCGTGCCTGACCGACCGACCGTCTGGGGTGCGACGCGAACACGACGGGCATTCTGTATACTATGTACATGTGTACCGCCATTTTCTTGAGGCTTTGCTCCATGGCGCAATCCATGGATACAAAATTAGTATACTGTACTATTTGAAAGTGGAGGGTGGGGCTTTTCCTGTGCAATAGGCAGGACCGTTCCGCCTAGTCGGTTCGACAGAGATGCGAGAAGATGAGGGAGTAGGCTGCTGCACACATAGGGCTGTGTGATTTGACAGCGAGTTACTGCTGGACAGGTGGGGCCCCGTGATTTGACTTGCCATTATCATTTTAACTGCGGCACTACAACCGGCGTGAGTCTCCAGATTCTTGGCCACCTCCATACAGGTGCCTCTCCCAATGCTCCACAATGTAGAGGCTGGCTCTTGCATGAGAGCCCACTCCTCCACTTTTTCCTTGCCTCTTTCCTCCACATATGCAAAAATGCCATGTAAAGCGGGCTTATAGCCCACTATTGTACTTACTTGCTCCTACAGATGCTAAGCTTGCCACATAGGCATAAAGTCTGATGTGGCAAGTTAATTAAGAAGAGAGAGACTAGTTTGATGACCCAAGGAAGAAATGGTGCTAAGCGTGTTTACCTAGATGAAAAGACAATTTTGAGTCTATAGCTAATTAAATGAAGCAAACTTAGCAACAAAAAACTAAGCACCTATGCATTGGGAACTTGATTGCTAAGCCATTTAATGCCCTTAGCACCTCATCTAAGCACCATTTCATTGGAAGAGGTCACTCCTTGGCAAATGCAATAAATACTACGAAGAAAGAGATAGAGAGAAGTAAAAAAACTCTTATAGCCAACCTTATAGCTAACCTTGTTGTAGTATGAGTGACTAAGTGATGACTATGTATGACATGCCAACATTAGATAGCCTAACGCACCATGTTAAATCTCCAAGGGCGCGACCGCGTGAGCGAGGCGACGGTCGTGGTAGGTGTCGGTGTCAAAACCGGCGGATCTCGGGTAGGGGGTCCCGATCTGTGCGTCTTAGGCTGATGGCAACAGGAAGCAAGGGACACAATGTTTACCCAGGTTCGGGCCCTCTCGATAGAGGTAAAACCCTACTTCCTGCTTGATTAATATTGAAGGTATGTAGAATACAAGAGTAGATCTACCACGAGATCGTAGAGGCTAAACCCTAAGAGCTAGCCTATGATGGTATGATTGTAAATGTGATCGGCCTTCTAAGGACCATCCTCTCCGGTTTATATAGACACCGGAGAGCTAGAGTTTACATGGAGTCAGTTAAAAGGAAGGAAACATAATATCCAGATCGCCAAGCTTGTCTTCCACGCAAAGGAGAGTCCCATCCGGACACGAGCCGAAGTCTTGAGTCTCGTATCTTGATGCTTCTATAGTCCGGACGATGAATATAGTCCGGCTGTCCGGATACCCCCTTATCCAGGACTCCCTCAGTAGCCCCTGAACCAGGCTTCAATGACGATGAGTCCGGCACGCAGTCTTGTCTTCGGCATTGCAGGGCGGGTTCCTCCTCCGAATACTCCAAGGTTATTATCGAACATGCAAGCCGTGTCCGGATCTGCAAAATGATCCTCACATACCACCGCAGAGAGAATGATACTTCAGCTGAAAATTTTTAGATGACGTGACATGCCACTAGAGCTAGGTCATTATTCGAACCGTTTTTCACAACCAGCCACAATGCGTATTGCGAGGCGGTTTCCTTGACACATCTTGTCAAAGCAGAGATCACGTCCCCTTACCACGGGATTCTCATCAATGCAGGTATGGGTAATCCCCCCGTGCCATCAATCGTGGCGCTTGGGAAGTAAGCGATTCTCAACAGGCTAGTGGGGAGGTGCACCGCTTTCGTCGCCTCTATAAAGGGATAAGAGTTCCCCGTTCTTACAGACACCTTCTTCCTCCCTCGCATACTCTTGCCCCCTTGAGCTCCAGCGCGCTAGCCCAGGTTTTCTCCGCACAGTTAGTGATGTCCGGAGCAGGAGGCAAGTGGGTGGCTTCCACCGTGACGAAGAAGAAAATCACAAATCTTCGGGCGGCCGGATACTTGGCCACAGATATAGTGCACCGGCTACCAGACGAGGGGCAGTTCATTCCAACTCTAGGACCCCACGAGAGGGTCGTGTTCCTGGCCCACTTCCTTCGTGGACTGGGGTTTCCACTCCACCCCTTTGTCCGCGGGCTCATGTTCTACTACGGGCTAGACTTTCATGATCTAGCTCCGAAGTTCGTCCTCAACATCTCGGCGTTCATCGTCGTATGCGAGGCTTTCCTCCGCATCAAGCCTCATTTTGGCTTGTGGCTGCAAATCTTTTGCGTGAAGCCCAAGATCGTGAGTGGACAACAAGCAGAGTGCGGAGGAGCCATGGTGGGCAAAATGCCTAATGTCACCTGGCCTGAAGGCTCCTTTGCGGAAACCGTGAAGGGGTGGCAATCGGGGTGGTTCTACATCACCGAGCCGCGCGACGCCAACTGGGCGGCGGCCCCCGAGTTCCGATCTGGAACAACTATGCGGCTCACCTCCTGGGAACATAAGGGCCTGCTATGGGGCGAATCTACAGAGCTGACCGGACTCATCAACTCCATCAAGGGCATGAAGGACAAGAACATCAAGCTTGTCAACGTGATCCAAGTTATGGTCATTCGCCGGATTCTGCAGTGCCAAAGGAGGGCATTCAATCTGTGGGAGTTCGTCCCGGCCGAACACCAGACGCTTCAGAGGCTCTACGGCATGAAGCACAAGGACGCATGGAAGGCGCTATTCAAGGCCACCGAAGTACCTCCTCTTATAACCGAGGACCGTGGGCTCCACGCCTCACGGCACCCCACCCAGGTGAGTTCTTAGGCCGCCACCGGGTCCGGTTCTTCCCAATGAATTTATGGAAAATTCCTAAGTGATTGTGTATATTCGTTTTAGGAGTATGTGGAGACAGCGGGGCGGATCGACAGTCCGGCTCCATTGCCAGAAAGCCCAACTGAGGGAGTCCTGGATAAGGGGGTATACGGACAGCCAGACTATATTCATCGTCCGGACTATAGAAGCGTCAAGATACAAGACTCAAGACTTTGGCTTGTGTCCGGATGGGACTCTCCTTTGCGTGGAAGACAAGCTTGGCGATCCAGATATTATGTTTCCTTCCTTGTAACCGACTCCATGTAAACCCTATCTCCAGTGTCTATATAAACCGGAGAGGATGGTCCATAGAAGGCCGATGACATTTACAATCATACCATCATAGGCTAGCTCTTAGGGTTTAGCCTCTACGATCTCGTGGTAGATCTACTGTTGTATTCTACATACCTTCAATATTAATCAAGCAGGAAGTAGGGTTTTACCTCCATTGAGAGGGACCGAACCTGGGTAAACATTGTGTCCCTTGCTTCCTGTTACCATCAGCCTAAGACGCACAGATCGGGACCCCCTACCCGAGATCCGCCGGTTTTGACACCGACATTGGTGCTTTCATTGAGAGTTCCTCTGTGTCGTCGCTTCGAGGCTTGATGGCATCTTCAATCATCAACAACGCAGCTCAGGGTGAGATTTTCTCCCCGGACAGATCTTTGTGTTCGGCCGCTTCGCACTGCGGGCCAATTCGCTTGGCCAGTTGGAGCAGATCGACAGCTTCGCCCCTAGTCACCATATCAGGTTCGGAAACTTGAACTACATGGCAGATATCCGCGGAGACTTGATCTTCGACGGGCTCGGGCCTGCGCCAGGAGCGCCGGATAGCCACGACGAGCACGGCCTAGACCTGCTGTCGGACAGTGCCCGGGACATCATCCCCGAAGCAGCCCCGGATCTAAATCTAGGGCGGGTTGCGTTGGCTATGGACGGAGGGCTGGGCCCTGCCCCGCAGGCCGTTCACTTATCGGCGGTGGAGCCGAACACGGGTCTCACCTCTGTGGAGGCCTGTAACCCTGGGCCCTCGGACTCATATCCGGTTGTTGGTCCTGGTCCGCTCACTCTTGAGCCAGCCTAGCCAGGCTGGGCTCCGATAATGAAGTTTACCGCTGTGGACATCTTTCAGCACTCGCCCTTCGGTGACATGCTGAGCTCATTGAAGTCTCTCTCTTTGTCAGGAGGCTCTGGACTGAACTATGTCCGACCTGAGTGGGAAGCAGGAGACGAAGGAATTCACTACCCACCCACCACCCACTTTGTCACCACGATCGATGATTTAACCGACGTACTCGACTTTGACTTCGAAGACATCGATGGTATGGACAATGATGCAGGAGACATACAAGGGCCACCGCTCACAGGCCAGTGGACAGGCACCTCTTCATATGATATATATATGGTGGACACTCCGAAAGAAACCAATGGCGATGAGGCAACGGAGGATAACACCTCCAAGAAGAAAGCAAAGCATGGGCGTCCCACCGCCGCTCCAAGCCCCGCCAAGGCAATACCGGCACCGAAGACGATAACAATCAAGACGGTGGCGACGATGAATACAACCCCGAACATCCCACCTTCGAGCAGGCCGAACAGGAAGATGGGCATGACAGCTCAGATGAACAGGAGACGGACAGGTATCCGGAGGAGGAAAAGTACATGCCCCTCTCTGGAGACGAGATTGGCCTCTGTGACGACGAGTTCGGTGTACCTGAAGACCCCGCAGAGCAGGAGCGCTTCAAGCGTTGGCATATTGCCACTACGAGAATCGTGAAGAAGAAGAAGCAGCAGCTCCAAGCTGATCAAGATCTGCTCGCAGACAGATGGACAGAAGTCCTGGCAGCCGAGGAATATGGACTCGAGCACCCCACGGCTGACCGACCACCTCGAGGTTGGGACAAAACGGCATATCAGCCGAAATACCAGTCTGTACCCCTGCGTCGATTTACTACGGCCTGGGGCAATACTCAGGACCTGCGCGATAAATTGGATAACGCCGCAGGATAACCAAGATCGATCTACGGATCACGGGGGCGCACCGGAGCACATGACAATGACCGTCATAAGGGATACACTAGCAACAAATCCGGTCGGGCCGAATACAACCAGTTAGATGCAGCCGTACTGCGCCGTGACATAGCCCGGCATAGTGGCGCTGCACACCCCCTCTGCTTCACTAATGAAGTGATGGATCATGAATTCCCAGAAGGGTTTAAACCCATAAACATCGAATCATATGATGGAACCAGAGACCCCGCGGTATGGATCGAGGATTTCCTTCTTCACATTCACATGGCCCGCGGAGATGATCTACATGCCATCAAGTATCTTCCCCTTAAGCTCAAAGGACCTGCCCGGCACTGGCTAAACAAGCTGCCCGCAAATTCCATGGTCAGTTGGGATAATCTGGAAGACGCATTTCTTGACAACTTCCAGGGCACATATGTGTGACCTCCGGATTCCGATGACTTGAGCCACATTACTCAACAGCCCGGAGAATCAGCCAGGAAAATCTGGACTCAGTTCCTAACTAAAAAGAACAAAATAGTCGACTATCCGGACGCCGAAGCCTTGGCGGTTTTCAAGCACAATATCCGTGACGAGTGGCTCGCCAGACACCTCGGCCAGGAGAAACCCAAGTCCATGGCAGCTCTTACGACACTAATGACCCGCTTTTGCGCGGGCGAGGACAGTTGGTTGGCTCACAGTAGCACTACGCCACACTCTGGAACTTCAGATGTCCGGGACAACAACGACAAGCCACGGCTCAACAGACACAAGCGACGAAACAACAGCGACAACACCGAGGATACGGTGGTCAACGCCGGATTCATCGGATCCAAATCCGGTCAGCGGAAGAAGCCATTCAAGCATAGCAATCAAATTCATGGCACCCCGGACAAGCCAGCCAACCACATTGAGGGAGTCCTGGATAAGGCGGTATCCGGACATCCGGACTATATTCACCGTCCGGACTATAGAAGTGTCAAGATACAAGACTCAAGACTTCGGCTCGTGTCCGGATGGGACTCTCCTTTGCGTGGAAGACAAGCTTAGCGATCCAGATATTATGTTTCCTTCCTTGTAACCGACTCCATGTAAACCCTAGCTGTCCGGTGTGTATATAAACCGGAGAGGATGGTCCTTAGAAGGCCGATCACATTTACAATGATACCATCATAGGCTAGCTCTTAGGGTTTAGCCTCTACGATCTCGTGGTAGATGTACTCTTGTATTCCACATATCTTCAATATTAATCAAGCAGGAAGTAGGGTTTTACCTCCATCGAGAGGGCCCGAACCTAGGTAAGCATTGTGTCCCTTGCTTCCTGTTACCATCAGCCTAAGACGCACATATCGGGACCCCCTACCCGAGATCTGCCGGTTTTGACACTGACATTGGTGCTTTCATTGAGAGTTCCTCTGTGTCGTCGCTTCGAGGCTTGATGGCGTCTTCAATCGCCAACAACACGATCCAGGGTGAGACTTTTCCCCCCAGAGAGATCTTTGTGTTCGGCGGCTTCGCACCGCGGGCCAACTCGCTTGGCCAGTTGGAGCAGATTGACAACTTCGCCCCTGGCCACCAGATCAGGTTCGGAAACTTGAACTACATGGAAGATATCTGCAGAGACTTGATCTTCGACGGGCTCGGGCCTGTGCCAGGAGCGCCGGACAGCCACGACGAGCACGGCCTAGACCTGCTGTCGAACAGTGCCCGGGACATCATCCCCGAAGCAGCCCCGGACCAGAATCCGGGGTAGGTTGCGTCGCCTATGGACGGAGGGCTGGACCCTGCCCCGCAGGCTGCACACTCATTGGCGGTGAAGCCGAACACGGGTCTCACCTCTGTGGAGGCCTATAACCCTGGGCCCCCGAACTCATATCCGGCCGTCGGCCCTGGCCCGCACAATCTCGAGCCAGTCGAGCCAGGTTGGGCTCCGGTGATGGAGTTTGTCACTGCGGACACCTCTCAGCACTCGCTTTTTGGCGACATGCTGAGCTCATTAAAGTCTCTCTCTCTGTCAGGAGGCTCTGAGCCGAACTATGTTCGGCTTGAGTGGGAAGCAGGCAACGAAGGAATTCGCTGCCCACCCACCACCCACTTTGTCGCCACGATCGATGACTCAACCAACATGCTCGACTTCGACTTCGAAGACATCGACGGTAGGGACGACGATGCAAGAAACATACAGGAGCCACCGCTCACAGGGCGGTGGACAGCCACCTCTTCAAACAATATATACATGGTGGACACTTCGAAAGAAACCAATGGCGACGTGGCACTGGAGGACAACCCCTCGGGAGGAAAAGCAAAATACGGGCATCTCCGACGCCACTCCAAACCCCGCCACATCAATACCGGTCCCGGAGATGATCCGGATAGTACCGAAGAGGAATACAGTCCTGATCAGCCAACCATCAAGCATGCCGCACAGGCCACGGTGGGATACTTGGAGAGGGACAACTATACACCCCCCTCCAAAGATGAGGTAAGCGTTGACAATGACGAATTCGGCGTGCCTTAAGACCTAGTGGAACAAGTTCGCTTTAGGCGACGACTCATAGCCACTGCAAAGAGTCTGCAAAGGTAGCAAGAGCAGCTTAAGGCCGAACATGATTTGCTAATAGTGCGGTGGACCAAGATCCTGGCCACCATGAAGTACGGACTCGACCGTCCTAACAAAGGGCACACACGACACAACTGGCTACCTCAACCTAAGCAGGAAAACCAAAGGCGCATAACCCGACGTCCGCACACCACTATGGTCCAAACCAGCAAGAAGGATACACAAAGAAGCAGCCTCAAGCCCCGGTGCAACAGTCATAAACGCGAAATCAGGGAAGCTGGTATCAAGTTAAGAAAACCCCAGTCCTGTCAACGAACAAGGAACAGCTCAAGCCTATTTGGTCCAGGCCACGAACTCGGACAGCCGTGTGAAATGCACAGTACTCCCAAAAGAACGGCAAAACATACTAATAGAGAATGTCGGATCTCCAAAGTAAAGCAACTGGGCGTGCACTGGAAACATTGAGGAGAGGCGCTTAGTCAAAAGCCCCCCCCCAAGAGCACAACAGTACGGCCAACCGCCCCCTATCATACAAACCACAGCAATTCAATTGCAAACCCACAGACCTAACAGTCCAGGGGCTCCTTAAACAATAAAGCCCAAGAGGGCATGCAAATAGCACCTTCTAGAAGGTATCAGGCACAAAGGCCAGGTTCATTGGCCCGCCGCCCCAACGGTTGTTTTTCAGATAACCAAGTAAAGCCGGGCCATCGGCGCGTTCCCCCTACACGGTATCACACCGTATGCTAACAGAATGAACCACGCTGGCTACATTCCACGTGGTAAATCATCAGGCCAGCACCGGTAATACACTCACACCTGCGTGCCGAGCCAAACCCCGCCCCTAAATGCGAAAATGATACAGCCGCCAGAGTAGCATGTTGCACATGCCTATTAATATTTTGATACGACAGCCAACTATTCGGACACCAACTGATGAGTCCGGGCTACTTATCAAATAGCGGCTGGGGTCACCAGGGTCCGGTCAGGAACCTTTGGACCAACCACAGGAGGACGTTCGATGGCGTCCACGCACTTACCTTCACAAACTAACTCTTCTGCAGAACAGGTTTGGCAGCGTGAATTCGGCTCGGACACACAAGGACATGGCCATGCAGGTAGACGGCAGTTCGGATTCACGTTTGATCCATTCACAGCCCCCTCCAGCCCGGCCACCACAGGTTCCGCCAGAAAACCATCTCTTCTTCATAATCATAAATCGCATTCATATGCATAGACATATAATATTACCGCAATGCGTAGACTTAACTAAACATGCATCGGTCGTCGTTCATCATCGACGCCTCTTGGCCATAAAAATGGAAGCCACGGTTTGTGTTACGCCCGCTTATGCCAGGGGCTCCACAGTACAGCAATAAAGTCCGACCACCTTCTCGGTTGCTCGGCACCCCAAACTTATAGCACTATATGCATTAGCTCCGAAGCATGTCTTAGGTCATTGGTTAGGTTTGCCCGGCTCCCATGTTTTGGTACCTTATGTTCCATTCCGTTGGCTAAGGTAGCGGTGGGAGAACTACTGCGATTGTGTCCCGGATCTGTCGGACGAGCACCTTAGTAGAGAAAGCTGAAAACCGACTGTCATGATGCGGCGAGAGCTGGTCAGCTGTTCGAGAGGTTGCAAAATCCTTAAAGATTTATTCCGCATAACGCCACTATAAAATGCAGATTGCGACGGATCGGTCTACCGATCAGGCGCCAATAGAGCCCCTAGTCCGACCTTCCGGACACTAGGGGCTGCGCCGACCATACTCGAGTTCCTATGGCTAAGTGAGAGTAGTAAAGCCCATAGTCCGATTGCCTGGTTCGTGGTGAGAAACGCCTCCTTATAAGGACCCAACCATGGGATAAAGAGCGTTTAGAAATACCCCGAACACCCCCGTACTTCTCACGTGGGGGATGAAGACGACGAGTGGCCAACTCTCAGAATTTACATACAATAAACAGCCGCAAAGGAAGAACATATGTTCAAACCAAACATGCAACATATATTAAAGGTGCCATTATCCCATATTACAAATGTTGGAAAAAATCCCCTTAGGGAAATATAATGTCTTTGGAGCACTTATCCACTGCCAGGCGGGCACCCTTCATTACACCTTCATAATACAGTTCGGGCTTGCGATGCTCCTTACCCTCTGGTGGCCCCTCAGTTATCAGCTTATCCGCGTCAAGCTTCCCCCAATGCACTTTTGCATGGGGAAGAGCCATTCACGCACCTTCTATACAGACTAATCGCTTGATAATATCAAGCCGAGGACAGGCGCCCACGATCCGCTTGACGAGTCCGAAGAAACTGCTAGGAATTGGCTCTGCAGGCCATAGCCGGATGATCAAGTCCTTCATGGCTAGTTCGGCCGCCTGGTGCAGTTCGACCAGCTGCTTCAGTTGATTGGTAAAAGGCATCGGATAGTTCGGCGCTAGATACTCCGACCAGAAGTTCCTCCCCACAGACTCACCCTCCTCGGACCGGTAAAATTGGGCAGTATCTGATATACTACGAGGCAGATCCGCAAATGCCCCTGTAAAATCAAGAAGTCAGCTTGCCTCTTAGAGTTCTCCGCATTATAACATCATAACAGCCATAGGTACAACAGGCCTTACCAGCTGCAACTTTCCGGGCCTCCTGAATGTCTCGTACAACACCTCGGGCTTCTTCCCGAGCATCTTCCGCGGCTTGGAGAGCTTGGGCAAGTTTGGATTCTTTCCCTACTAGACTCTGCTCCAAGCTCTCGCTTTTCGTCACAGCATCCTGAAGCTCCCGTTCAGCTATGACGACCCTGGCCTCGTGTTTTTCACGCAGAACCTGTTCGGCGGCAGCCTTCTCTTGGGAACCAGTCACTTGCCTTCTTCAGCGCCTCATATTCGACATTCACTCCTAGGGCGTATAACATAAATGCTTTTCAATAGGAACACTTATTCATTTGTACCCAATGCAAGACAATGTTCGAACATACCTTGCTTCTCCTCCAATTATTTCTTCACACGGCCAAGTTCTTCTTCGGCCCATTCCAAGCTCTGCTTCAGTTCGGACACTTCCGCATCATGAGCGGCCGTCCTCTCCGCAGTAGCCTGTTTTAAAACAAATGGGTATACACCAGTAAATAAAGGTTCCCATTACAATAGAGGGTTTAATCCCCTGTCTGGCTTACTTTCGCCGGACAGTGTATCAGGGGCTACTCATCATATCATGATAATTCTTCAAAGGTTCTTTAGAAACCATACCTCAAAAGCCTTTATAAGGCCAAGACAGGACTCATTCAGCCCGCTTTCGGCAGCCTGAATCTTTCCAATCACCGCACCCATAAGGGTTCGATGTTCATCGACGACAGACGCGTTCTTTAACGCCATCAACAGACCGCCCGGCAGCTCGGCATAGACCGAGGTTGCCGGCGGAGTAGGCATACCTCTCTCCATGGAGGATGGCCGCTGGCCTGATTCTGGAGCCTGAGGGGCCTCCGGAACTTTATCCGACCCCGGATCTCTTCGAGGCGACACCTCGGTGTCATGCCCGGACATCGAAAAAGGAATCCCCAGAGGCGTCTCGCTCGCCACAGCATTCAAGCTCAACGAATCCTCTGATGAGGATTGTCCGGCGGGAGACCTTGCCAGGCTGTATGAGATGTGGTGATAGTTAAAATTACTATACCGGAACAACCCTGGATACATAGACGTATTCGGATTTCGGTTACTTATGATTTTTCCAGGGGCTGGGCCTTGGGATCCCACTCCGGGCTGTTATCAGCAGCCGGGGTGGATGCCTCTGGAGGAGAACCTCGCCCTCTCTTTGGTGACTCGGCCTCCAGGGACGGGGAAGCCATGCGCTTCTTCCCGCCTGTAGAGCGAGGCTCGTCCTCCTCTACCTCCTCCTCTTCGTCTTCGGAAGAAGGAGCGTTGCTGGAGCCTTCGGACCTGGTATCCAGAGCCTCGTGACAATGGAGGCCACTACGGGTCTTCTTGACCTGCTTGGAGGCCTCCTTCTTAGGCGCCTTGTAAGGTGCAGGGACCAGCATCTTCGTCAGAAGAGGTCCGGCCGGTTCCTCCGGCAGCGGGGCCGGATATTGTATCTGCTCCACCCTTTTTATCCATCCCTAAAGCTGCAATGAAGCACGTTTAAAACGTCCCCCACATGATATGCCAGCTGAAGCCTGGAGGGACAGGGCGTGGCTGTAACATACGGGCTTACAGAATGGGATAATTGATACCCCCGGTCCTCGGAAGAGTCTGGCCATGATTTGCTGGACTTAAAGAGCACCTTCCAGATATCCTCGTGGGAGGAATCATAGAGCTGCCGGAGGGGTTGCTGCTCGGTCAGGTCGAATTCCCATAAAGTACAGGCTCGACGCTGGCAAGGGAGAACCAGACGAACTAGCATCACCTGGACCATGTCAACAAGGTTGACGTCCTTGTCGACCATACTTCAAACACGCGTCAGGAGCAGTGACAGCTCATCAGGCGAGCACCAGTTCGGGCCCTTCTTGGGCTAGGACGTTAGCCGCAGTGGAGCTCTGGACCTGAACTCGGGAGCTGCTGCCCATTTTTCGCCGCGTAGTTCGGTGATATAAAACCACTGCTGCTGCCACTCCTTGACGGAGTCGTTAAAAGTGCCCTTCAGCCAAATAACCTTGGGCATCTTGCTTACCATGGCACTGCCGCACTCGGCATGTTTGCAGCTCACCACCTTGGGCTTCACATTGAAAATCTTCAGTCACAGGCCGAAGTGAGGCAGAATCTGGAGGAAAGCCTCGCACACGATGATGAACGTCGAGATATTGAGAAAAGAATTGGGGGAAAGATCGTGAAAGTCAATCCCGTAGTAATACATGACTCCCCGAACGAATGGGTGAAGGGGAAACCTAAGCCCACGGATAAAATGGGGAAGGAACACAACTCTCTCGTGGGGCTCCGGGGTAGGGACGACCTGTCCCGCCGATTGGAGACGGTGGCCGATCTTCTTGGCCAAGTACCCGGCTTCTCGGAGTCTCTTGATATCCTTCTCCCGGACAGTAGAGGCCATCCATTTGCCTCCTGCTCCAGATCCGGACATCTCAGAAAAACCCCTCTTCGATGGAGAAGAAAAGTGCTTGGGCGTTGGGGCTCGAGCAGAGGGGAGCGAGTTAGCGGGAGGAGAAGGCGTGGGTAAAAGAGGAAGATGCCCTATCTCTTTATGAAAGAAGGTGACGAGCTTTTTTGCGCCTCCCCACTTACCTAGTAGAACCCGCTAGTCTCCCACTCGTCGCGATTAGCGGTACGGTTGGATTACCCATACCCGTATTGATGAGAATCCCATGATGAGGGGACATGATCTTCGCTTCGACAAGACGTGCTAAGGAAACCGCCTCGCAGTATAGGCTGTGGCTGGTAGTGGAAAAATGGTTCGATCTAACCGGAAGGGCATGTCACGTCGCCTAAAAATTATCAACTGAAGCATCATTCTCTCTATAGTGGTGTGAGAAGATCGTTTTTGCAAGTCCGGACACGGCCTACATGCTTAATAATAACCTTGGAGTATTCAGAGGAGGAACCCGCCTTGCAATGCCGAAGACAAGACTGCGCCCCGGACTCATCGTCATTGAAGCCTGGTTCAGGGGCTACTGAGGGAGTCTTGGATAAGGGGGTATCCGAACAGCCGAACTATATTCATCGTCCGGACTATAGAAGCGTCAAGATACAAGACTCAAGACTTCGGCTCGTGTCCGGATGGGAGTCTCCTTTGCTGGAAGACAAACTTGGCGATCCGGATATTATGTTTCCTTCCTTGTAACCAACTCCATGTAAACCCTAGCTCTCTGGTGTCTATATAAACCGGAGAGGATGGTCCTTAGAAGGCCGATCACATTTACAATCTTACCATCATAGGCTAGCTCTTAGGGATAGCCTCTATGATCTCGTGGTAGATCTTAGCGTTTAGCCTCCACATATCTTCAATATTAATCAAGCAGGAAGTAGGGTTTTACCTCCGTCGAGAGGGCTCGAACCTAGGTAAACATTGTGTCCCTTTCTTCCTGTTACCATTAGCCTAATACGCCCAGATCGGGGCCCCCTACCCGAGATCCGCCAGTTTTGACACCGACACACACCAACAGAGACTGCTGGGTATTCAAACAGGCCGGCAAAATAAACGCCGAAAACAAGGACAAGGGGTTGCAAAGCGACGATGACGATGAGCCCCGGCATCCGAACATGGGGGGGGGGCAAAAGAAAATTCCCCCCAGGTGAAAACGGTCAACATGATCTACGCCACCCACAACCCAAGCAGGAACGGAAGCGAGCACTACGGGATGTATATGCGATCGAGCCAGTCGTAACCAAATTCAAGCCATGGTCAGCTTGTCCGATCACCATTGATCGTAGGGATCATCCTACTAGCATCCGTCATGGCGGCTCAGCCGCATTGGTTTTAGACCCAATTATAGACGGATTTCACCTCACAAGAGTCCTTATGGATGGAGGCAGCAGCCTGAACCTGCTTTATCAGGACACAGTGCGCAAAATGGGCATCGATCCTTCAAGGATTAAGCCCACCAAAACCACGTTTAAGGGTGTCATTCCTGGAGTAGAGGCCCGCTGTACGGGCTCTATAACATTGGGAGTGGTCTTCGTATATCCGGATAACTTTCTAAACGAAGAGCTAATCTTCGATATCGTCCCTTTCCGCAGTGGTTACCATGCACTACTCGGACGAACCGCATTTGCTAGATTCAATGCGGTACCACACTCGGCATACCTCAAGCTCAAGATGCCAGGCCTGTGCGGGGTCATAACAGTCAACGAGAATATGGACCACTCTCTCCGTACAGAAGAACACACTGTGGCGCATGCGGCCGAAGTTCAATGCGGCCTCCTCCGGCAAACCACCAATCCGGCAACGACAACCTCAAGCTCCATCAAGTGAGGGCGGAACACACTGCAGCAGGATCAGCAGGCACGTCAAGAGCATGACTAGCAGTCCACCTTCCGCCCAAGTCCCACCCAAGCAGCATTCGTGCCACGCGTACACAATTACGCACTCAAAATACCATGGGCACAGGCGGAGGCGTATCAGTGGCCCAGTCAACAATACGGTATTGCTTCGTAACCTTTGCTTTTACCCTTAAGGACATCGCTTTAGTGCAGCTTCTCCAGAAGAGCCGGAGTGTCAGACTTACAAAGGAGACGAAACCCAGGAGGTAACAGGCTTCAGGCAAACCAGGAAACACCCAGGTGGAATCTATTCACGATCGTTGTTCCTGCTTTATCTACCTGTACGTAGCCTGCTCTTGGATAGGATATGTCAAATAATCCTATTTATCTCCGCGTAATGCATTCATTGTAAACATACGCTTAAACGTATTATTTATCAATGGGAGACAATATACAATGTCAGCTTATTATTATTCTTTTTTGCATTTTTTATAAATGTTTATTTGGTTTTGCATCCGTACATTTTGGTATGTTGAGTTTGCGAGGGGCTTCTTATAGCGCCCCATAATATGGCAAGACAAGTCCGAACACTTTCAACAGTGCGGCACCCCAAACTTATAGCATTATATGCATCAGCTCTGAATGATGTCTTGGGTTACAGTTGGGATAGCCCGGCTCCCTTGTTTTGGTACCTTAAGTTCCGATAATTCAGTTAAGGTAGCGCAGGGAGAACTACTACGATTGTGCCCTGGTTTTTCTGGACGAGCACCTCAGTAGAGAAAGCATAAAACTGCGCGGCATGATGTGGTGAGAGCTAGTCGCTGTTCAAGAGGTCTTAAAATCCTTAGAGATTTTTCCGCCTTAGGCGATAATTCGGCTTTGTCCGATATAGGCGTGTATAGCGCCCCAATTCGGCCTTCCGAATACTAGGGGCTACGACGAAATTTAAAATCATAGACTTCTATGGCTAAGTGAAGGTTATAAAGATGTATAGTCCGATTGCCTGGTTTGCTGCGCTGTACACCTCCTTAAGGGACCAAACATTTGGACAAAGAGTGTCCGGGTTTTCCACGAACACCCTAGTACTATTTACACGGGGGCGGAAGCCGATGACTGGCCTACTTTTAGATTTTGATAAACAGCCGCACAGAAGGTAATATTTTAAATCACAAAAGCGCTGCATAGCAAAAGTAACTTCGTCTTTAAATTACAAACATGACAGAAGTGAATTCATTCAAAAAATATGTCTTTGCTACATTCATCAGCCACGAGGCAAGCACCCTTCATAACGCCATCATAATACTTCTCGGGGACGCGATGCGGCTTGCCCTCCGGCGGCCCGTCCTTCACCAGCTTCTCTGCATGCAGCTTGCCCCAATGTACCTTGGCGTGGGCACGGGCCCGACGGACACCCTCAATACAAACGGATCACTTGATGACTTCCAGTCGCGGACAGGAATCCACCATCCGCTTGATCAGGCCGAAGTACCTGGTGGGCAGAAGCTCGCCAAGCCATATCCGGACTATGAGATCTGTCATAGCCACTTCGGCCGCCCTGTGGAGTTCGACCAACTGCTTCAGTTGGTCACTCAGAGGCCTTGCATGTTCGGCCCCAGCATACTTGGACCAGAACAACTTATCCGTTGAGCTCCCCTCCTGGGCACGGTAGAACTCCGCGGCATCTAATACGCTGCATGGCAGGTCTGTGAATGCCCCTGGAGAGCTCCGGATTCAAGTAAGTAAAAGAAATGCCTCCTCCACATGTTTGCTTTGCATAAAAAATTTCTTACCCGCCGCTATTTTCTTGGCCTCCTGGATCTCTTGCTGAGCCCTCTCGGCTTCAGCCTTGGAGTCTTTTGTATTTGTAAGGGCCTTCGCAAGCTCTGCCTCTTTTGCTTTAAGCTCTTGCTCCGCAGACTCGAGCTTCTTGCTAAGCTCCTAGAGCTGTTGTTGTACCTCGCCCACTCGGGCCTCTTGCTTTTTGTGCTCCTTGAGTTCCAAGGCCACTTTGTGTTCGGCCTCGGACAACACCTTCTTGAGAGGCGCCACTTCGGTGGTGGCCTCTGTTACCATATCACGACGTCTCGTCGTTAGCATAATCAAATTTTATTTACTATTCATTAGAGGAGATAGGGGAATCATTTACCTT
Organism: Triticum aestivum; assembly: GCF_018294505.1. Classification (NCBI taxonomy): domain Eukaryota; kingdom Viridiplantae; phylum Streptophyta; class Magnoliopsida; order Poales; family Poaceae; genus Triticum; species Triticum aestivum. Next base: position 97,314,357 of record NC_057810.1, read on the forward strand.
TGCTCTCCTCGAGGAGCCTCCTCGCGAGGCCGAGCTCTCCCTGTGCCTGCTCTAAATCCTGCGTTAGGCCGGCGATTTCGTCCATGCGAGCAGCAGCGGCCAGCAGCATAGTCTGTTTATTTACATTCAAAATTATTGTCAGACTCCTGCGGATTATAATTGACCCTCTATTTGGTTTTTCTTTCTGAACACCAAACAGAGTATCAGGGCTACTACCTTGTTGGAAATATGCCCTAGAGGCAATAATAAAAGGATTATTATTATATTCCTTGTTCATGATAATTGTCTTTATTCATGCTATAATTGTATTATCCGGAAATCGTAATACACGTGTGATTACATAGACCACAATATGTCCCTAGTAAGCCTCTAGTTGACTAGGTTGTTGATCAATAGATAGTCATGGTTTCCTGACTATGGACATTGGATGTCATTGATAACGGGATCACATCATTAGGAGAATGATGTGATGGACAAGACCCAATGATAAGCATAGCACAAGATCGTGTAGTTCGTTTGCTAGAGCTTTTTCAATGTCAAGTATCTTTTCCTTAGACCATGAGATCGTGTAACTCCCGGATACCGTAAGAGTGCTTTGGGTGTACCAAACGTCACAACGTAACTGGGTGACTATAAAGGTGCACTACAGGTATCTCCGAAAGTGTCTGTTGGGTTGACACGGATCGAGACTGGGATTTGTCACTCCGTATGACGGAGAGGTATCTCTGGGCCCACTCGGTAATGCATCATCATAATGAGCTCAAAGTGACCAAGTGTTTGGTCACGGGATCATGCATTATGCACTAGTAGAAAAACACCAATTAGTCCCCGTTCGTAAGGTCCTTTAGTCCCGGTTCATGAACCGGGACTAATGGGTCGTTACAAATACCTCCACCCATTAGTCCCGGTTCAAACACGAACCGGGACCAATGTGCCTCCACGTGGCTGGTCCGCCGAGCCCAGTCAGGGGGGCCTTTGGTCCCGGTTGGTGGCACCAACCGGGACCAAAAGTCCATGTTTTTTTTACAATAGTGGCTGCTTTAGGGGTTTTGGGGGTTATTTTAAGGTTGTTATTAGCTAGCTAATAGAAGAAGTCTCCTCTCTTATATCTTCGTCCTTGGTTTATCAACGCTGCTGCTATGTTCATTTCACCCGCTGATATAACATGCTCATGCATGCTCGCATCATACATCATCATATATAATAACAAGTCCTATGCATCATCATACAACTTCTACTCCTTATTAATAATAAGTCATATGATCATCATCCTCATAGTCATCGAACCCAACCCTACATAATTGTATTTAGCACATGATCATCAGTATCAGGTAGGACCTAAACGCCCTTAAGGTAAAATAGCATAAAACAATATAGACCCTGACTCTCCATTATGAAGAATGGCGATCATCCTGTCTCCAATTCTTGCCCTTCGCTGCTTGTTGCTTCCAAGAAGCTCCTTACGACTGTCCATACATTTTTTCCATTCTTTGATAGTTATGTCTCCACTTCTTTTAGAAACACGGTATGGACAGTTGAGATTCGTAGGACGACCTGGTTGTATGTTCAAAACATGAAGGCTACCATGCGTATACATTAGATGAGGCACACAATCATTCGGGATTATCTGTTGAAAAACATAGTAATAACTTCGTAGTTAGCAATGATGTACTATAGTTTTAGAAGTGTGCAAAAAGATGCACGGATGTTGTAATATAGTAAAAAATAATCTTACCAGGGTATCTCCATGGTAGTTACCGTAGTTCAACACGTGCACTAGTGGCACGTATTGACCATAATGTTGAGGAGTTTGATTGTAGATATTGTAATTCTTCAAGATCAGTACAAAATGCAACCAGATGATTTTTCTCCTGATAAGTTAATTCGGAGCCTTCGGTGTTGGGTTTCGTAGTAATTTCAAAAAATTTCCTACGCACACGCAAGATCATGTGATGCATAGCAACGAGAGGGAAGAGTGTTGTCTACATACCCTTGTAGACCGTAAGCGGAAGCGTTAGCACAACGCGGTTGATGTAGTCGTACGTCTTCACGGCCCGACCGATCAAGCACCGAAACTACGGCACCTCCGAGTTCTAGCACACGTTCAGCTCGATGACGATCCCCGGACTCCGATCCAGCAAAGTGTCGGGGAAGAGTTCCGTCAGCACGACGGCGTGGTGACGATCTTGATGAACTACAACAGCATAGCTTCGCCTAAACTCCGCTACAGTATTATCGAGGTATATGGTGGAAGGGGGCACCGCACACGGCTAAGGAATAGATCACGTGGATCAACTTGTTGTGTCTTTGGTGCTAGCCCTGCCCCTCTATTTATATGTTGAGCCCCAGGGTCGAAACTTGGAGCAAAAGCCTCCTTAAAGTCGGTTTTTCCCGAAAGGCAAGAGTCCCACTCGGACTCCAGGACCAAACGCCACAATCCTTGGCGTCTGGCCCAGACGCCATGGGCCTCGGCGTCTGGCTCAGGGCCAGACGCCAGGGTCTCCGGCGTTTGGCCCCCTGGACTCCGCAAAACTCCTTTTGCACCGATCTAAAGCCTCATGGGCTTGACCCCTTGGCCTAACCATATCATCCAATATATGAATCTTTACGTCTCGACCATTTCGAGACTCCTCGTCTTGTCCCCAATCTCATCCCGGACTCCGAACTCCTTTGGTACATCAAAAAATGTAAACTCATAATATAAATGTCATCGTAACCTTAAGCGTGCGGACCCTACGGGTTCGAGAACAATGTAGACATGACCGAGACACGTCTCCGGTCAATAACCAATAGCGGGACCTGGATGCCCATATTGGCTCCTACATATTCTACGAAGATCTTTATCGGTCAGACCGCATAACAACATACGTTGTTCCCTTTGTCATCGGTATGTTACTTGCCCGAGATTCGATCGTCGGTATCCAATACCTAGTTCAATCTCGTTACTGGCAAGTCTCTTTACTCATTCCGTAACACATCATCCCATGATCAACCCCTTGGTCACATAGTTGCAGTGCTTGCAAGGCTTATGTGATGTGCATTACTGAGAGGGCCCAGAGATACCTCTCCGACAATCGGAGTGACAAATCCTAATCTCGAAATACGCCAACCCAACATCTACTTTTGGAGACACCTGTAATGCTCCTTTATAATCACCCAGTTACGTTGTGACGTTTGGTAGCACCCAAGGTGTTCCTCCGGCAAACGGGAGTTGCATAATCTCATAGTCATAGGAACATGTATAAGTCATGAAGAAAGCAATAGCAACATACTAAACGATCAGGTGCTAAGCTAATGGAATGGGTCATTTCAATCAGATCATTCAACTAATGATGTGATCTCGTTACTCAAATAACAACTCATTGTTCATGGTCAGGAAACATAACCATCTTTGATTAACGAGCTAGTCAAGTAGAGGCATACTAGTGACACTCTGTTTGTCTATGTATTCACACATGTATTATGTTTCCGGTTAATACAATTCTAGCATGAATAATAAACATTTATCATGATATAAGGAAATAAATAATAACTTTATTATTGCCTCTAGGGCATATTTCCTTCAGTCTCCCACTTGCACTAGAGTCAATAATCTAGTTCACATCGCCATGTGATTTAACAGCAATAGGTCACATCACCATGTGATTAACACCCATTGTTCACATCGCTATGTGACCAACACCCAAAGGGTTTACTAGATTCAGTAATCTAGTTCACATCGCTATGTGATTAACACCCAAGGAGTACTAAGGTGTGATCATGTTTTGCTTGTGAGAGAACCTTAGTCAACGGGTCTGCCGCATTCAGATCCTCATGTATTTTGCAAATTTCTATGTCAACAATGCTCTGCATGGAGATACTCTAGCTAATTGCACCCACTTTCAATATGTATCTAGATCGAGACTTAGAGTCATCTAGATTAGTGTCAAACTTGCATCGGCGTAACCCTTTACGACGAACCTTTTTTCACTTCCATAATAGAGAAACATATCCTTATTCCACTAAGGACAATTTTGACCGCTGTCCAGTGATCTACTCCTAGATCACTATTGTACTCCCTTGCCAAACTCAGTGCAGGGTATACAATAGATCTGGTACACAGCATGGCATACTTTATAGAACCTATGACTGAGGCATAGGAAATGACTTTCATTCTCTTTCTATTTTTTTTGCCGTGGTCGGGCTTTGAGTCTTACTCAACTTCACACCTTGTAACACAGGCAAGAACTCTTTCTTTGACTGTTCCATTTTGAACTACTTCAAAATCTTGTCAAGGTATGTACTCATTGAAAAAACTTATCAAGCGTCTTGATCTATCTCTATAGATCTTGAAACTCAATATGTAAGCAGCTTCACCGAAGTCTTTCTTTGAAAAACTCCTTTCAAACACTCCTTTTATGCTTTACAGAATAATTCTACATTATTTCCGATCAACAATATGTCATTCACATATACTTATCAGAAATGTTGTAGAGCTCCCACTCACTTTCTTGTAAATACAGGCTTCTCCGAAAGTCTGTATAAAACCAAATGTTTTGATCACACTATCAAAACGTTTATTCCAACTCCGAGAGGCTTGCACCAGTCCATAAATGGATCGCTGGAGCTTGCACACTTTGTTAGCTCCCTTTGGATCGACAAAACCTTCCGGTTGCATCATATACAACTCTTCTTCCAGAAATCCATTCAGGAATGCAGTTTTGACATCCATCTGCCAAATTTCATAATCACAAAATGCGGCAATTGCTAACATGATTCGGACGGACTTAAGCATCGCTACGGGTGAGAAGGTCTCATCGTAGTCAATCCCTTGAACTTGCCGAAAACCTTTTGCGACAAGTCGAGCTTTGTAGACAGTAACATTACCATCAGCGTTAGTCTTCTTCTTAAAGATCCATTTATTCTCAATTGCTTTCCGATCATCGGGCAAGTCAACCAAAGTCCATACTTTGTTCTCATACATGGATCCCATCTCAGATTTCATGGCTTCAAGCCACTTTGCGGAATCTGGGCTCATCATCGTTTCTTCATAGTTCGTAGGTTTCATCATGATCTAGTAGCATGACTTTCAGAACAGGATTACCGTACCACTCTGGCGCGGATCTTACTCTGGTTGATCTACGAGGTTCAGTAGTATCTTGTTCTAAAGTTTCATGATCATCATCATTAGCTTCCTCACTAACTGGTGTAGGTGTCACAAAAACAGTTTTATGTGATGTACTACTTTCCAATAAGGGAGTAGGTATAGTTACCTCGTCAAGTTCTACTTTCCTCCCACTCACTTCTTTCAAGAGAAACCCCTTCTCCAGAAAGTTTCCGAATTTAGCAAAAAAAAGTCTTGCCTTCGGATCTGTGGTAGAAGGTGTATCCAATAGTTTCCTCTGGATATCCTATGAAGACGCACTTCTCCGATTTGAGTTTGAGCTTATCAGGATGAAATATTTTCATATAAGCATTGCAACCCCAAACTTTAAGAAACGACAGCTTAGGTTTCTTGCCAAACCATAGTTCATATGGTGTCGCCTCAACGGATTTAGATGGTGCCCTATTTAATGTGAATGTAGCTGTCTTTAATGCATAACCCCAAAACGATAGTGGTAGATCCGTAAGAGACATCATAGATTGCACTATATATCTAATAAAGTACGGTTATGACGTTCGGACACACCATTATGCTGTGGTGTTCCATGTGGCATGAGTTTGTGAAACTATTCCACATTGTTTTAATTGAAGACCAAACTCGTAACTCAAATATTTGTCTCCGCGATCAGATCGTAGAAACTTTATTTTCTTGTCACGATGATTTTCCACTTCACTCTGAAATTCTTTGAACTGTTCAAATGTTTCAAACTTATGTTTCATCAAGTAGATATCCCCATATCTGCTCAAATCATCTGTGAAGGTCAGAAAATAATGATACCTGCTGCAAGCTTTAATATTCACCGGACCACATACATCAGTATGTATGATCTCCAACAAATCTGTTGCTTGCTTCATTGTTCCGGAGAACGGCGTTTTAGTCATCTTGCCCAAAAGGCATGGTTCGCAAGCATCAAGTGATTCATAATCAAGTGATTCCAAAATCCCATCAGCATGGAGTTTCTTCATGCGATTTACACCAATATGACCTAAACGGCGGTGCTACAAATAAGTTGCACTTATCATTATTAACTTTGCATCTTTTGGTTTCAATATTATGATTATGTGTATCACTACGATCGAGATCCAACGAACTATTTTCATTGGGTGTGTAACCATATAAGGTTTTATTCATGTAAACAGAACAACAATTTATTCTCTTACTTAAATGAATAACCGTATTACAATAAACATGATCAAATCATATTCATGCTCAACGCAAACACCAAATAACACTTATTCAGGTTCAACACTAATCCCGAAAGTATAGGGAGTGTGCGATGATGATCATATCAATCTTGGAACCACTTCCAACACACATCGTCACTTCACCCTTAACTAGTCCCTGTTTATTCTGCAACTCCCGTTTCGAGTTACTAATCTTAGCAACTGAACTAGTATCAAATACTGAGGGGTTGCCATAAACACTAGTAAAGTACACATCAATAACATGTATATAAAATATACTTATGTTCACTTTGCCATCCTTCTTATCTGCCAATCACTTGGGGTAGTTCCGCTTCCAGTGACCAGTCCCTTTGCAGTAGAAACACTTAGTCTCAGGCTTAGGACCAGACTTGGGCTTCTTCACTTGAGCAGCAACTTGCTTGCCATTCTATTTGAAGTTCCCCTTCTTCCCTCTGCCCTTTTCTTGAAACTAGTGGTCTTGTCTACCATCAACACTTGATGTTTTTCTCGATTTCTACCTTCGTCAATTTCCGCATTACGAAGAGCTTGGGAATTGTTTCCGTTATCCCTTGCATATCATAGTTCATCACGAAGTTCTACTAACTTGGTGATGGTGACTAGAGAATTCTGTCAATCACTATCTTATCTGGAAGATTAACTCCCACTTGATTCAAGCGATTGTTGTACTCAGACAATCTGGGCACATGCTCACTAGTTGAGCGATTCTCCTCCATCTTTTAGCTATAGAACTTGTTGGAGACTACATATCTCTCAACTCGGGTATTTGCTTGAAATATTAACTTCAACTCCTGGAACATCTCATATGCTCCATGACGTTCAAAACGTCGTTGAAGTCCCGATTCTAAGCCATTAAGCATGGTGCACTAAACTATCAAGTAGTCATCATATTGAGCTAGCCAAACGTTCATAACGTCTGCATCTGCTCCTGCAATAGGTCCGTCACCTAGCGGTGCATCAAGGACATAATACTTCTGTGCAGTAATGAGGATAAACCTCAGATCACGGATCCAATCCGCATCATTGCTACTAACATTTTTCAACATGATTTTCTCTAGGAACATATCAAAATAAACACAGGGAAGCAACAACGCGAGCTATTGATCTACAACATAATTTGCAAAATACTACTAGGACTAAGTTCATGATAAATTAAAGTTCAATTAATCATATTATTTAAGAACTCCCACTTAGATAGACATCCCTCTAATCCTCTAAGTGATTACGTGATCCAAATCAACTAAACCATGACCGATCATCACGTGAGATGGAGTAGTTTTCAATGGTGAACATCACTATGTTGATCATATCTACTATATGATTCACGCTCGACCTTTCGGTCTCCGTGCTCCGAGGCCATATCTGTATATGCTAGGCTCGTCAAGTTTAACCTGAGTATTCGCGTGTGCAAAACTGGCTTGCACCCGTTGTAGATGGACGTAGAGCTTATCACACCCGATCATCACGTGGTGTCTGGGCACGACGAACTTTGGCAACGGTGCATACTCAGGGAGAACACTTCTTGATAATTTAGTGAGAGATCATCTTATAATGCTACCGTCAATCAAAGCAAGATAAGATGCATAAAAAGATAAACATCACATGCAATCAATATAAGTGATATGATATGGTCATCATCATCTTGTGCTTGTGATCTCCATCTCCGAAGCACCGTCATGATCACCATCGTCACCGGCGCGACACCTTGATCTCCATCGTAGCATCGTTGTCGACTCGCCAATCTTATGCTTCCACGACTATCACTACCGTTTAGTAATAAAGTAAAGCATTACATCGCGATTGCATTGCATACAATAAAGCGACAACCATATGGCTCCTGCCAGTTGCCGATAACTCGGTTACAAAACATGATCATCTCATACAATAAAATTCAGCATCATGCCTTGACCATATCACAACATGCCCTGCAAAAACAAGTTAGACGTCCTCTACTTTGTTGTTGCATGTTTTACGTGGCTGCTACGGGCTTAAGTAAGAACCAATCTCACCTACGCATCAAAACCACAACGATAGTTTGTCAAATAGACTCCGTTTTAACCTTCGCAAGGACCGGGCGTAGCCATACTTGGTTCAACTAAAGTTGGAGAGGCAGTCGCCCGCAAGCCATCTCTGTGCAAAGCACGTCGAGGGAACCGGTCTCGCGTAGGCGTACGTGTAAGGTTGGTTCGGGTCTTCTCGTCCAACAATACCGCCGAACCAAAGTATGACATGCTGGTAGGCAGTATGACTTGTATCGTCCACAACTCACTTGTGTTCTACTCGTGCATATAACATCAACATAAATAACCTGGCTCGGATGCCACTGTTGGGTTTCGTAGTAATTTCAAAAAATTTCCTACGCACACGCAAGATCATGTGATGCATAGCAACGAGAGGGAAGAGTGTTGTCTACATACCCTTGTAGACCGTAAGCGGAAGCGTTAGCACAACGTGGTTGATGTAGTCATACGTCTTCACGGCCTGACCGATCAAGCACCGAAACTACGGCACCTCCGAGTTCTAGCACACATTCAGCTCGATGACGATCCCCGGACTCCGATCCAGCAAAGTGTCGGGGAAGAGTTCCGTCAGCACGACGGCGTGGTGACGATCTTGATGAACTACAGCAGTGGAGCTTCGCCTAAACTCCGCTACAGTATTATCGAGGTATATGGTGGAAGGGGGCACCGCACACGGCTAAGGAATAGATCATGTGGATCAACTTGTTGTGTCTTTGGTGCTAGCCCTGCCCCTCTATTTATATGTTGAGCCCCGGGGTCGAAACTTGGAGCAAAAGCCTCCTTAAAGTCGGTTTTTCCCGAAAGGCAAGAGTCCCACTCGGACTCCAGGACCAAACGCCACAATCCTTGGCGTCTGGCCCAGACGCCATGGGCCTCGGCGTCTGGCTCAGGGCCAGACGACAGGGTCTCCGGCGTTTGGCCCCCTGGACTCCGCAAAACTCCTTTTGCACCGATCTAAAGCCTCATGGGCTTGACCCCTTGGCCTAACCATATCATCCAATATATGAATCTTTACGTCTCGACCATTTCGAGACTCCTCGTCATGTCCCCAATCTCATCCCGGACTCCGAACTCCTTCGGTACATCAAAACATGTAAACTCATAATATAACTGTCATCGTAACCTTAAGCGTGCGGACCCTACGGGTTCGAGAACAATGTAGACATGACCGAGACACGTCTCCGGTCAATAACCAATAGCGGGACCTGGATGCCCATATTGGATCCTACATATTCTACGAAGATCTTTATCGGTCAGACCGCATAACAACATACGTTGTTCCCTTTGTCATCGGTATGTTACTTGCCCGAGATTCGATCGTCGGTATCCAATACCTAGTTCAATCTCGTTACTGGCAAGTCTCTTTACTCATTCCGTAATACATCATCTCACAACTAACATATTAGTTGCAGTGCTTGCAAGGCTTATGTGATGTGCATTACTGAGAGGGCCCAGAGATACCTCTCCGACAATCGGAGTGACAAATCCTAATCTCGAAATACGCCAACCCAACATCTACTTTTGGAGACATCTGTAATGCTCCTTTATAATCACCCAGTTACGTTGTGACGTTTGGTAGCACCCAAGGTGTTCCTCCGGCAAACGGGAGTTGCATAATCTCATAGTCATAGGAACATGTATAAGTCATGAAGAAAGCAATAGCAACATACTAAACGATCAGGTGCTAAGCTAATGGAATGGGTCATGTCAATCAGATCATTCAACTAATGATGTGATCTCGTTACTCAAATAACAACTCATTGTTCATGGTCAGGAAACATAACCATCTTTGATTAACGAGCTAGTCAAGTAGAGGCATACTAGTGACACTCTGTTTGTCTATGTATTCACACATGTATTATGTTTCCGGTTAATACAATTCTAGCATGAATTATAAACATTTATCATGATATAAGGAAATAAATAATAACTTTATTATTGCCTCTAGGGCATATTTCTTTCATTCGGTGTAGTAGGTTTTGTCTACCATCTTCCACACATTCTTTGAAGAATGAAAATAAGCTGTCAATGGAGATAAGTTTGTCAAATATTTTGAAATAAACAATATAAATGACTTAATAACTATGTTAAGCTCACATGAGGGAAGAATTGGAGGTGTATCCACAAGGACCCAAATCGAAGGTCTCTCTTGCTCGATTGTAGGATCACCAAGATCCATGGTGACAAGCATACCCTCATCAAGACCATACATCTTGCAAAGTGCTTCCCAATTTTTGCAACCAAAATGGGTTACACTCTGAGCATTGTACAACTTTACTTGAAAATTGTACAAAGTGGATTTTCATCTTGCAAAGTGGATTGTCAAAACTTTCATGGTCTTCCCATCTTGCATAGCGTCTTGCAAAGCATGGGATAAGCTAGTCGAATTGGAAAAGATGAAAAATATTGTCATGATTAAAATAGTTGAAGTCATGATTAATTACGAAAAAAAACTATTGTCGCCGGTTGCGTACCAGATGAACATCGAAGGTCTCCTCGAGCATAATGCTGAAGCGACGATCTTCATCTAGCTCAATGAACCTGTCACAGATACCTCGGTCGTCGTGGCACCAGTCACACTCCCCCGGGCGGTTTTCATCGTCCGAGTACGACATTTCCGGCCTATGTTCATAATTCAAATATTAAACTAGATTATTAATCACGGGTTGACTATCGGTGATGTACGTAGCTCCTCCTTTCATTCCCGAGTGCATTATTACACCAAATTGTCTAGCACACGGGAATGAAGGAGAACTTATCCAATATGAGCATTCAATAAGCAAAACCAAATCATAAAATAAAGTAGTATTCAAATTAGCATGCATTCAATAGTTATAAGCAAAAGTACATCATCTCTTGGTCTCCGTACATCGTCGAATATTATCACTAATATAGCATCACTAATACAACCAGAACCATAGCGCCCGACGGGTATTGACGCGGGCGGTGGACACCCAAAGATAAGGAACCATCACAGGATCATAGCTCCAGTGAGATCCCTGAAGAACCTGCCAGGTATTGTCGAACCTGCCCTCCAATGCAACCATGTAGAGATGGACGTGCTCGTCCTCCTCCCTGACACGGTACCGTACCACCTCCGCGGTGTCCGGAAGCCTCGGCACCATCACTGGCCCACGCGACCGCCCCCAAACAAGCATCGGGTCAACAATGGGCTGCCTCCTCACCAACCTACTACGTCCCCCGGAAGGTAGCACCTCCCAATACCAGCCCAGCGGAGCCCAGTCCCGAACATGGCCCTGATTAAGCAAGCCTCCACCGCCGAGTCGACGACGATGAGGATGCGGGATAGGCATCGCCAAAGTCGATGCGGGAACTACTTCTATATATAGTTAATAAAGTAGTTTTATTAATTAAATCAACTAGCTAGTTCAACTACTAAACACTTACTATAAATAAATAAAGTAGTAATTACTAAAAACAAACTACTTCTATATATAGTAAAATAAAGTAGTTTATTAAATCAACTAGCTATTTCAACTATATATGAAGCACTTACTATAAATAAAATAAAGTAGTACTTATTAAAAATAAACTTGTATTTTTCTAACTAATTATATTAAAGACTTTCTCTTCTTATTTTTTTCCTTTTTCTAAATACTATGAACAAAAAAATCATTAAAATTCTATAAACAAATTACAACAGAAGAAAATCATAAAGATTCTATGAACAGAAAAAAATCATAAAAATTTGACATATTTGATCTTTGCATATATATGAACATACAAACATGCATATTCAACAATAATATCACCCAAAAAATATATTAACAGAAAAAAATCTAACACAATATGAACAAATTAATTACACAATATGAAAAAAAATCTATGAACTACACATCTAAATTACTACACATCCAACAAAAAAATCTAAAAAAATCTAACAAAATCTAAAAAAAATCATAAAAATCTAACAAAATCTAACAAAAAAAATCTACTAACAGAAAAAAATATAACATAATATGTACAAATTAATTACACAATATGAACTACATATTGAAATTACACCACATCTAATCTAACAAATAAATCTAACATAATATGAAAAAAAAAATCTACTAACATCAAAAATATGAACTACATATCTAAATTACTACAAATCTACTAACAAAAAAATCTACTAACAAAAAAAATCTAAATTAATTACACAATCTACTAACAAAAATCTGAACCACATCTAAACTAAAAAAATCTACTAACAAAAAAACTTTGAACCACATCTAATCTAAAAAAATCTACTAACAGAAAAAAAATCTAACATAATATGAACAAACTAATTACACAATCTAAATTACACAATATGAACTACATATCTAAATTACTACAAATCTAATCTAACAAATAAGTCTATGAACTATACAAAAAAAATCTAAAAAAAATCTAACAAAAATAAAATAAAGTTGTTCACGGCCGGCGACGGCGACGGCGAGGTGCAGCAGGGCGGGCAGCGACGTACGGCGTCGGGGCGGCAGGGCGGGCGGCGACGGTGCGCGTCGAGGACGGGGCGGGCGGCGACGGCGTCGGGGCAAGGCGGCGACGGCGTCGGGGCGGCGACGGCGTCGGGGCGGTGCGGGGGCAGCGACGGCGAGGTGGCGGCAAGGGACGGCGTCGGGGCGTCGGGAGAGACCAAAGTCGGGGCGGGGCAGCAGTGCTACTTATATAGCAGAGGCTTTGGTCCCGGTTTGTTCCGCAAACCGGGACCAATGCCCCCCTTTTGTCCCGGTTGGAGCCACCAACCGGGACCAAAGGCCTCTTTTCGGCAGTCCAAAGGGCGGGAAACGAAGACCTTTGGTCCCGGTTGGTGGCTCCAACCGGGACAAAAGGGGCGCATTGGTACCGGTTGATGGCTCCAACCGGTACCAAGGATGGGCATTGGTATCGGTTGGCGCCATCAACCGGTACCAATGGACCCGTCTAATTTTTTATTTTCCACAGCTGTTTTTTAGTTGATTCTTTCTGCAGCTATTTATAAGCCCACCTCGCCAAGCGAGAGGCACTGCAGCTGTTTATAAGCCCTGAGTCAAGAGACGATGAAGAAGAGGCTCAATGCTCACCTGCACGTTGGTTAGCTTCAAGCCTTGAGGAATAGGGTAGACTGCACAGAACTATGTGCAGTGCAGTTAACACTATTCCGAAAGGCTTGAAGCAAATTAACGAGCATTGCGCCTCTTTTTTATTTTTAATGACTTATTTTTAACTTTACTAAAAAAAGTGAGCATAGATGCTTATTTTTAATGACTTATTACAATTCAGAAATAAATAGAAGAAAAAATAGTTGTGATTAACTTAACTAAAAAATGAGCATAGATGCTTATTTTTAATGACTTATTACAACTCAGAAATAAAAAGAAAAAAATAAATATAGCAGAAAAGAAAAAAAATTATATAAAAAACTACTCAGAAATAAATAGAAGCAAAAATAGTTGTGATTAAATTTACTAAAAAAGTGAGCATAGATGCTTATTTTTAATGACTTATTACAATTCAGAAATAAATAGAAGAAAAAATAGGTGTGATTAACTTAACTAAAAAATGAGCATAAATACTTATTTTTAATGACTTATTACAACTCAGAAATAAAAAGAAAAAAAAATATAGCAGAAAAGAACAAAAAATTATATAAAAAACTACTCAGAAATGAGCATAGATGCGCTTATAGAGAAAATTCAACCTAAATTAATAATAAATTTCTACTAACTTCAGAGAAATTCAATATGAATTTAGGTTAAATTTCCTGTATAAGGGCATCTATTTTCATTTTGAGAGGAGCTCAACAAGGCAGAGAGGGAGGGGCTTATAAACCGGTCTGATTCACCTTCGGTTGGCGAGGTGGGACTAAACTCTGACCGCAACGAGGACCAAACCTTTAGTCCCGGTTGGTGGCACGAACCGGGACTAAAGGGTAGCCTTTTGTCCCGGTTCATGCCACCAACCGGGACCAATGGTGGTGGGCCAGGAGCGAGGACCATTGGTCCCGGTTCGTCCCACCAACCAGGACCAAAGGTCCAGACGAACCGGGACCAATGGCCCACATGGCCCGGCCGGCCCCCGGGGCTCAGGAACCGGGTCCAATGCCCCCATTGGTCCCGGTTCTGGGTTGAACCGGGACTAATGGGCTAGACCGGCCTGGACCATTGGCCCCTTTTCTACTAGTGATGGTACGAGTAAAGTGACTTGCCGGTAATGAGATTGAACGAGGTATTGGGATACCGACAATCGAATCTCGGGCGAGTAACGTACCGACTGACAAAGGGAATTGTAAACGGGGTTGCTTGAATCCTCGACATCATGGTTCATCCGATGAGATCATCGTGGAACATGTGGAAGCCAACATGGGTATCCAGATCCCGCTGTTGGTTATTGACTGGGGAGCAGTCTCGGTCATGTATGCATGATTCCCGAACCCGTAGGGTCTACACACTTAAGTTTCGCTGACGCTAGGGTTATTAGGAAGACTTGTATGTGATTACCGAATGTTGTTTGGAGTCCCGGATAAGATCCCGGATGTCACGAGGAGTTCCAGAATGGTCCAGAGGTGAAAATTTATATATGGGAAGTTGACATACGGTCACCGGAAAGATTCAGGGGCATATCGCTATTGTACCGGGGGCCACCGGAGGGGTTCCGGGGGTCCACCGGGGGGGCCACCTCTTCCGTAGGACCGTATGGGCTGTAGGGAGAAGGGAACCAGCCCAAGTGGGCTGGGGCACCACACCCCCCTAGGGCCCATGCGCCTAGGGTTTGGGGGGAACCCTAGAGGGGGCGCCCCCTTGCTTGGGGGGCAAGCCCCACTCCCCTTGGCCGCCCCCCTCTAGATCTCATCTAGAGGGGCCGGGCCCCTTCCCCTTCCCCTATAAATAGTGGGGCGAGGGGAGGGCTGCACAAGACATCCAAGGCGCAGCCCCTCCCCTCCCCAACACCTCTCCTCCTCCGCGTGAGCTTGGCGAAGCCCTGCCGGAGAACTGCCACTCATCACCACCAGGCCGCCGTGCTGCTGTTGGAGCCTTCTTACTCAACCTCTCCCTCCTCCTTGCTGGATCAAGGTGCGGGATACATCATCCGCTACGTACGTGTGTTGAACGCGGAGGTGCTGTCCGTTTGGCACTTGGTCATCGGTGATTTGGATCACGACGAGTACGACTCCCTCAACCCCGTTCTCTTGAACGCTTCCGCTCGCAATCTACAAAGGTATGTAGATGCACTCCTATTACTCGTTGCTAGATGAACTCATAGATGGATCTTGGTGAAACCGTAGGAATTTTTTTAATTTTCTGCAACGTTCCCCAACATACCTATCGGGTGGTAACTTCACATATTTTTACTGCTTACCTCAAAGACTGTTAGGAGGCTGGTGCAGGCTTCGGTTAGTCCGCTCTTGGCAGACGAAACCTTCTGAATCACCGCACTCATGAGAGTACGATGCTCTTCACCTAGGGAAGTGCCGCAAAGCGCTTCTAGCAGACAATCCGGCGCCTGGGGAGCAATGGAAGTCCTTGATACAGACGGCATTCCCTCCATAACGAGGGGATGCCCGCCTAAGTCCGGAACCACTGAAGGCTCCGGAACAGTGTTCGGCTGAGAGCCCGGCTTATCGTGGCTCTCATCAACACGATCCGCGGGGACCTTGAACCCCATGAGTCCGACGTCTGGGACGCCGCCTTGAGGCGCCTCTTGTTGGAAATATGTCCTAGAGGCAATAATAAATTAGTTATTATTATTATATTTCCTTGTTCATGATAAATCATTTATTATCCATGCTATAACTGTATTGATAGGAAACTCATATACATGTGTGGGTACATAGACATCACCATGTCCCTAGTAAGCTTCTAGTTGACTAGCTCGTTAATCAATAGATGGTTACAGTTTCCTGACCATGGACATTTGATGTCGTTGATAACGGGATCACATCATTAGGAGAATGATGTGATGGACAAGACCCAATCCTAAGCATAGCACAAGATCGTGTAGTTTGTTTGCTAGAGCTTTTTCAATGTCAAGTTTCTTTTCCTTAGACCATGAGATCGTGTAACTCCCGGATACCGTAAGAGTGCTTTGGGTGTACCAAACATCACAACGTAACTGGGTGACTATAAAGGTGCACTACAGGTATCTCTGAAAGTGTCTGTTGGGTTGACACGAATTGAGACTGGGATTTGTCATTCCGTATGACAGAGAGGTATCTGGGCCCACTCGGTAATGCATCATCATAATGAGCTCAAAGTGACCAAGTGTTTGGTCACAGGATCATGCATTACAGTACGAGTAAAGTGACTTGCCGGTAACGAGATTGAACGAGGTATTGGGATACCGACGATCGAATCTCAGGCAAGTAACATACCGACTGACAAAGGGAATTCTATACGGGGTTGCTTGAATCCTCGACATCATGGTTCATCCGATGAGATCATTGTGGAACATGTGGGAGACAACATGGGTATCCAGATCCCGCTGTTGGTTATTGACCGGGGAGCTGTCTCGGTCATGTCTGCATGATTCCCGAACCCGTAGGGTGTACACACTTAAGGTTCGGTGATGCTAGGGTTATTAGGAAGACTCGTATGTGATTACCGAATGTTGTTCGGAGTCCCGGATAAGATCCTGGATGTCATGAGGAGTTCCGGAATGGTTCGGAGGTGAAGATTTATATATGGCAAGTTGTCATACGGTCACCGGAAAGATTCGGGGGCATGTCGGTATTGTACCGGGGGCCACCGAAGGGGTTCCGGGGGTCCACCGGGAGTGGCCACCTCTTTCGGAAAACCTTATGGGCTGTAGGGAGAAGGAACCAGCCCATGTGGGCTGGGGCGCCACACCCCCCCTAGGGCCCATGCGCCTAGGATTTGGGGGGAACCCTAGAGGGGGCGCCCCCTTGCTTGGGGGGCAAGCCCCCCTCCCCTTGGCCGCCGTCCCCCCTCAAGATCTCATCTAGAGGGGGCCGGCCCCCTTCCGCCTTCCCCTATAAATAGAGGGGCGAGGGGAGGGCAGCACAAGACATCCAAGGCGCAGCCCCTCCCCTCCCCAACACCTCTCCTCCTCCGCGTGAGCTTGGCGAAGCCCTGCCGGAGAACTGCCACTCCATCACCACCACGTCGTCGTGCTGCTGTTGGAGCCTTCTTCCTCAACCTCTCCCTCCTCCTTGCTGGATCAAGGTGCAGGAGACGTCATCCGCTCCATACGTGTGTTGAACGCGGAGGTGCTGTCCGTTCGCCACTTGGTCATCGGTGATTTGGATCACGACGAGTACGCCTCCCTCAACCCTGTTCTCTTGAACGCTTCTGCTCGCGATCTACAAAGGTATGTAGATGCACTCCTATCACTCGTTGCTAGATGAAATCATAGATGGATCTTGGTGAAACCGTAGGAATTTTTTTTATTTTCTGCAACGTTCCCCAACAGTGGTATCAGATCCAGGTTTATGCGTAGTTCTCTATTGCACGACTAGAACACAAATCTGTTGTGGGCGTAGATGTTGTCAACTTTCTTGCTGCTACTAGTCTGATTTTGCTTCAGCGGTATTGTGGGATGAAGCAGCCCGGACCGACTTTACACGTACGCTTACGTGAGACAGGTTCCATCGACTGACATGCACTAGTTGCATAAGGTGGCTAGCGGGTGTCTGTCTCTCCCTCTTTAGTTGGAGCGGATTCGATGAAAAGGGTCCTTATGAAGGGTAAATAGAAGTTGACAAATCACGCTGTGGTTATTCGTAGGTAAGAAAACATTCTTGCTAGAACCCTATTGCGGCCACGTAAAAGATGCAACAACAATTAGAGGACGTCTAACTTGTTTTTGCAGCAATTGCCTTGTGATGTGATATGGCCAAAAGTTGTGATGAATGATGAATGATATATTGTGATGTATGAGATCATGTTCTTGTAATAGGAATCACGACTTGCATGTCGATGTGTATGAAAACTGGCAGGAGCCATAGGAGTTGTCTTAATTATTGTATGACGTGCGTGTCAATGATTTAGCGCCATGTAATTACATTACTTTATTGCTAATCCGTTAGCCATAGTAGTAGAAGTAATAGTTGGCGAGCAACTTCATGGAGACAAGATGATGGAGATCACGGTGACATGCCGGTGACGAAGATGATCATGGAGCCCCGAAGATAGAGATCAAAGGAGCTATATGATATTGGCCATATCATGTCATGACTATCTAATTGCATGTGATGTTTATTATGTTTATGCATCTTGTTTACTTAGAACGATGGTAGTAAATAAGATGATCCCTTATAATAATTTCAAGAAAGTGTTATCCCTAACTGTGCGTCATTACTAAAGTTCGTCGTTTTGAAGCACCACGTGATGATCGGGTGTGATAGATTCCTACGTTCACATACAACGGGTGTAAGAAAATTTTACATGTGCAAAACACTTAAGTTAACTCGACGAGCCTAGCATGTACAGACATGGCCTCGGAACACAGAGAACGAAAGGTCGAACATGAGCCGTATGGAAGATACGATCAACATGGAGATGTTCACCGATGATGACTAGTCCGTCTCACGTGATGATCGGACACGGCCTAGTCGACTCGGATCGTGTAACACTTAGATGACTAGAGGGATGTCTAATCTAAGTCAGAGTCCATTAAATAATTTGATTAGATGAACTTAATTATCATGAACTTAGTCTAAAATCTTTGCAAATATGTCTTGTAGATCAAATGGCCAACGCTCATGTCAACATGGACTTCAACGCGTTCCTAGAGAAAACCAAGCTGAAAGATGATGGCAGCAACTATAAGGACTAGGTCCAGAACCTGAGGATCATCCTCATAGCTGCCAAGAAAGCATATGTCCAAGAAGGACCGCTAGGTGAAGCACCCATCCCAGAGAACCAAGACATTATGAACGCTTGGCAATCACGTGCTAATGATTACTCCCTCGTTCAGTGCGGCATGCTTTACAGCTTAGAACCGGGGCTCCAAAAGCGTTTTGAGCAACACGGATCATATGAGATGTTCGAGGAGCTGAAAATGGTTTTCCAAGCTCAAGCTCAGGTCGAGAGATATGAAGTCTCCGACAAGTTCTATAGTTGTAAGATGGAGGAAAATAGTTCTGTCAGTGAGCACATACTCAGAATGTCTGGGTGGCACAATCGCCTGTCCCAGTTGAATATTAACCTCCCAGACGAGGCAATCATTGACAGAATCCTTCAGTCGCTCCCACTGAGCTACAAGAGCTTTGTGATGAACTATAATATGCAGGGGATGGTGAAAACTATTCCTGAAGTATTTTCAGTGCTGAAGTCAGCAGAGGTAGAAATCAAAAAGGAACATCAGGTGTTGATGGTCAATAAAACCACCAAGTTCAAGAAGGGCAAGGGTAAGAAGAACTTCAAGAAGGACGGCAAATTGTTGCCGCGCCCGGTAAGCCAGTTGCCGGGAAGAAGTCAAAGAATGGACCCAAGCCTGAGACTGAGTGCTTTCATTGCAAAGGGAAGGGTCACTGGAAGCGGAACTGCCCCAAATACTTAGCAGACAAGAAGGCCGGCAACACTAAAGGTATATGAGGGAGTCCTGGACTAGGGGGTGTCCGGATAGCCGAACTATGATCATCGGCCGGACTCCAAGACTATGAAGATACAAGATTGAAGACTTCCTCCCGTGTCCGGATGGGACTTTCCTTGGCGTGGAAGGCAAGCTTGGCGATACGGATATGTATATCTCCTACCATTGTTACCGACTCTGTGTAACCCTAGCCCTCTCCGGTGTCTATATAAACCAGAGGGTTTTAGTCCATAGGACGAACAACAATCATACCATAGGCTAGCTTCTAGGGTTTAGCCTCCTTGATCTCGTGGTAGATCTACTCTTGTACTTCCCATATCATCAATATTAATCAAGCAGGACATAGGGTTTTACCTCCATCGAGAGGGACCGAACCTGTGTAAAACATCGTGTCCCTTGTCTCCTGTTACCATCCGCCTAGATGCACAGTTCGGGACCCCCTACCCGAGATCCGCCGGTTTTGACACCGACATTGGTGCTTTCATTGAGAGTTCCTCTGTGTCGTCGCTCATTGGCCCGATGGCTCCTACGATCGTCAACAACAACATGGTCCACGGTGAGACTTTTCTCCCCGGACAGATCTTTGTATTCGGCGGCTTTGCACTACGGGCCAATTCGCTTGGCCATCTGGAGCAGATCGAAAGCTATGCCCCTGGCCATCAGATCAGATTTGGAAGTTTGACCTTCACAGCCGACATCCGCGGAGACTTGATCTTCGACGGATTTGAGCCACAGCCGAGCGCGCCGCACTGTCACGATGGGCATGACCTAGCTCTGCCACCGGACAGTGCCCTGGAGGCCACACAAGAGTCCGCTCTGACCCTTAACTCGGAGCCGACTGCGCCGATCGAGGATGGGTGCCTAGACACCGCCTCGGGGGCTGCCACCTCTATGATGATAGAGCCGAATACCGACCCTGTCCCTTGTGAAGCTCGTGACTCCAAGGTGCTGGACTCCTCACCGGACTCCGAACCTCCCGCGCCTCTACCAATCGAATCCGATTGGGCGCCGATCATGGAGTTCACCGCTACGGACATCTTTCAGCACTCACCTTTCTGCGACATCCTTAACCCACTAAAGTATCTCTCATTATCAGGAGAGCCCTCGCCGGACCACGGTCAGGACAGTTCGGACGCGGACGACGACGAAATTCAAAGCCCACCCACCACCCACTTTGTAGCCACTTTCAACGACCTAACCGACATGCTAGACATCGACTCCGAAGACATCGACGGTATGGACGACGATGCCGGAGGCGACCAAGAACCAGTGCCTACAGGGCACTGGAAAGCCACCTCGTCATACGACATATATATGGTGGACATCCCAAAGGACGGGAACGGCGATGGAACAACGGAGGAAGACCCCTCCAAGAAACAGCCTAAGAGCCGGCGTCAGCGGCGCCGCTCTAAATCCCGCCACAGTAAGAATGGAGATTCCGGCACCGGAGACAACAACACCCCGGATAGTGCCGAAGACAACCCCCTCCAGCAAGATTCAGCACAGGAGGAGGGAGAAGCCAGCCCTCATGAGAGAGTGGCAGACAAGGAGGTAGAAGACGATAATTACATGCCTCCCTCCGAAGACGAGGCAAGCCTCGATGACGATGAATTCATCGTGCCTGAGGATCCCGTCGAACAAGAGCGTTTTAAATGCAGGCTCATGGCCATGGCAAGTAGCCTCAAGAAAAAGCAGCAACAACTTAGAGCTGACCAAGATCTGCTAGCCGACAGATGGACCGACGTCCTTGCGGCTGAAGAGTACGAACTCGAACGCCCCTCCAAAAGCTACCCCAAACGCAAGCTGCTGCCCTGATTAGAGGAGGAAGCATACAAACCCACATCACCAGTGCACAATACGGCCGACCGGCCACCTCGTGGCCGTGACAGAGAGGCCTCCAGGCCCTCCACTAAAGCCATACCCCGACATCGCTCGAAAAGTACAAAGCCACGAGGGAATGCGCCGGACTTGCGAGACATATTTGAGGATAAGGCAAGACAATCAAGATCGATCTACGGATCGCGTGGGCGCCCCACAATACGCGACGATGACCGTCGCGCCGGATACAGCAACTCCGGCCGGGCCGAACACAGTAGACAAAGATCGCTTGAGCTACGTGATATAGCCCAATATAGAGGCGCCGCACACCCACTATGCTTCACAGATGAAGTAATGGATCATCAAATCCCCGAAGGGTTCAAACCCGTGAACATTGAATCCTACGATGGCACAACAGACCCTGCGGTTTGGATTGAAGACTATCTCCTTCATATCCACATTTCCCGCGGTGATGATCTTCACGCCATCAAATACCTCCCGCTCAAGCTTAAAGGACTAGCTCGGCATTGGCTTAACAGCTTGCCAGCAGAATCAATTGGGTGTTGGGAGGACCTGGAAGCCGCATTCCTTGATAACTTCCAGGGCACATATGTGCGACCACCAGACGCTAATGACCTAAGCCACATAATTCAGCAGCCAGACGAATCGGCCAGACAATTCTGGACACGGTTCTTAACCAAGAAAAATCAAATCGTCGACTGTCTGGATGCAGAGGCCCTTGCAGCCTTCAAGCATAACATCCGCGGCGAGTGGCTTTCCCGGCACCTAGGACAAGAAAAGCCAAAATCCATGGAAGCCCTCACATCACTCATGACCCGCTTCTGCGCGGGAAAGGACAGCTGGCTAGCCCGTAGGGTGTACACACTTAAGGTTCGGTGATGCTAGTGTTATTAGGAAGACTTGTATGTGATTACCGAATGTTGTTCGGAGTCCCGGATAAGATCCCGGATGTCGTGAGGAGTTCCGGAATGGTCCAGAGGTGAAGATTTATATATGGGAAGTTGTCATACGGTCACCGGAAAGATTCGGAGGCATATCGGTATTGTACCGGGGGCCACCGGAGGGGTTCCAGGGGTCCACCGGGAGGGGCCACCTCTTCCGGAGGACCTTATGGGCTGTAGGGAGAAGGAACCAGCCCATGTGGGCTGGGGCGCCACACCCCCCCTAGGGCCCATGCGCCTAGGATTTGGGGGGAACCCTAGAGGGGGCGCCCCCTTGCTTGGGGGGCAAGCCACCCTCCCCTTGGCCGCCGCCCCCCTCTAGATCTCATCTAGAGGGGGCCGGCCTCCTTCTGCCTTCCCCTGTAAATAGAGGGGCGAGGGGAGGGCTGCACAAGACATCCAAGGCGCAGCCCCTCCCCTCCCCAACACCTCTCCTCCTCCGCGTGAGCTTGGCGAAGCCCTGTCGGAGAACTGCCACTCCATCACCACCACGTCGTCGTGCTGCTGTTGGAGCCTTCTTCCTCAACCTCTCCCTCCTCCTTGCTGGATCAAGGTGCGGGAGACGTCATCCGCTCCATACGTGTGTTGAACGCGGAGGTGCTGTCCGTTCAGCACTTGGTCATCGGTGATTTGGATCACGACGAGTACGACTCCCTCAACCCTGTTCTCTTCAATGCTTCCGCTCGCGATCTACAAAGGTATGTAGATGCACTCCTATCACTCGTTGCTAGATGAACTCATAGATGGATCTTGGTTAAACCGTAGGAATTTTTTTTATTTTCTGCAACGTTCCCCAACAGTGGTATCAGATCCAGGTTTATGCGTAGTTCTCTATTGCACGAGTAGAACACAAATCTGTTGTGGGCGTAGATGTTGTAAACTTTCTTGCTGCTACTAGTCTGATTTTGCTTCAGCGGTATTGTGGGATGAAGTGGCCCGGACCGACTTTACACGTACGCTTACGTGAGACAGGTTCCACCGACTGACATGCACTAGTTGCATAAGGTGGCTAGCGGGTGTCTGTCTCTCCCTCTTTAGTTGGAGCGGATTTAATGAAAAGGGTCCTTATGAAGGGTAAATAGAAGTTGACAAATCACATTGTGGTTATTCATAGGTAAGAAAATGTTCTTGCTAGAACCCTATTGCGGCCACGTAAAAGATGCAACAACAATTAGAGGACGTCTAACTTGTTTTTGCAGCAATTGCCTTGTGATGTGATATGGCCAAAAGTTGTGATGAATGATGAATGATATATTGTGATGTATGAGATCATGTTCTTGTAATAGGAATCACGACTTGCATGTCGATGTGTATGACAACCGGCAGGAGCCATAGGAGTTGTCTTAATTATTGTATGATGTGCGTGTCAATGATTTAATGCCATGTAATTACGTTACTTTATTGCTAAACCGTTAGCCATAGTAGTAAAAGTAATAGTTGGCGAGCAACTTCCTGGAGACACGATGATGGAGATCACGGTGTCATGCCGGTGACGAAGATGATCATGGAGCCCCGAAGATAGAGATCAAAGGAGCTATATGATATTGGCCATATCATGTCACTACTATATAATTGCATGTGATGTTTATTATGTTTATGCATCTTGTTTACTTAGAACGATGGTAGTAAATAAGATGATCCCTTATAATAATTTCAAGAAAGTGTTCTCCCTAACTATGCGTCGTTACTAAAGTTCGTCGTTTTGAAGCACCACGTGATGATCGGGTGTGATAGATTCCTACGTTCACATACAATGGGTGTAAGACAATTTTACACATGCAAAACACTTAAGTTAACTTGACGAGCCTAGCATGTACAGACATGGCCTCGGAACACAGAGACCGAAAGGTCGAACATGAGTCGTATGGAAGATACGATCAACATGGAGATGTTCACGGATGATGACTAGTCCGTCTCACGTGATGATCGGACACGGCCTAGTCGACTCGGATCGTGTAACACTTAGATGACTAGAGGGATGTCTCATCTAAGTGGGAGTTCATTAAATAATTTGATTAGATGAACTTAATTATCATGAACTTAGTCTAAAATCTTTGCAAATATGTCATGTAGATCAAATGGCCAACGCTCATGTCAACATGGACTTCAACGCGTTCCTAGAAAAAACCAAGCTGAAAGATGATGGCAGCAACTATAAGGACTAGGTCCGGAACCTGAGGATCATCCTCATAGCTGCCAAGAAAGCATGTCCAAGAAGGACCGCTAGGTGAAGCACCCATCCTAGAGAACCAAGACATTATGAACGCTTGGCAATCACGTGCTGATGATTACTCCCTCGTTCAGTGCGGCATGCTTTACAACTTAGAACCGTGGCTCCAAAAGAGTTTTGAGCAACACGGAGCATATGAGATGTTCGAGGAGCTGAAAAAAGCTCAAGCTCGGGTCGAGAGATATGAAGTCTCTGACAAGTTCTATAGTTGTAAGATGGAGGAAAATAGTTCTGTCAGTGAGCACATACTCAGAATGTCTGGGTGGCACAATCGCCTGTCCCAGTTGAATATTAACCTCCCAGACGAGGCAATCATTGACAGAATCCTTCAGTCGCTCCCACCGAGCTACAACAGCTTTGTGATGAACTATAATATGCAGGGGATGGTGAAAACTATTCCTGAAGTATTTTCAGTGCTGAAGTCAGTAGAGGTAGAAATCAAAAAGGAACATCAGGTGTTGATGGTCAATAAAACCACCAAGTTCAAGAAGGGCAAGGGTAAGAAGAACTTTAAGAAGGACGACAAAGATGTTGCCGCACCCGGTAAGCCAGTTGCCGGGAAGAAGTCAAAGAATGGACCCAAGCCTGAGACTGAGTGCTTTCATTGCAAAGGGAAGGGTCACTGGAAGCGGAACTGCACCAAATACTTAGCAGACAAGAAGGCCGGCAACACTAAAGGTATATGAGGGAGTCCTGGACTAGGGGGTGTCCGGATAGCCGAACTATGATCATCGGCCGGACTCCAAGACTATGAAGATACAAGATTGAAGACTTCCTCCCGTGTCCGGATGGGACTTTCCTTGGCGTGGAAGGCAAGCTTGGCGATACGGATATGTAGATCTCCTACCATTGTAACCGACTCTGTGTAACCCTAGCCCTCTCCGGTGTCTATATAAACTGGAGGGTTTTAGTCCATAGGACGAACAACAATCATACCATAGGCTAGCTTCTAGGGTTTAGCCTCCTTGATCTCGTGGTAGATCTACTCTTTTACTACCCATATCATCAATATTAATCAAGCAGGACATAGGGTTTTACCTCCATCGAGAGGGCCCGAACCTGGGTAAAACATCGTGTCCCCTGTCTCCTATTACCATCCGCCTAGATGCACAGTTCGGGACCCCCTACCCGAGATCCGCCGGTTTTGACACCGACATTGGTGCTTTCATTGAGAGTTCCTCTGTGTCGTCGCTCCTTGGCCCGATGGCTCCTACGATCGTCAACAACAACGTGGTCCACGGTAAGACTTTTCTCCCCAGACAGATCTTTGTATTCGGCGGCTTTGCACTACGGGCCAATTCGCTTGGCCATCTGGAGCAGATCGAAAGCTATGCCCCTGGCCATCAGATCAGATTTGGAAGTTTGTACTTCACAGCCGACATCCGCGGAGACTTGATCTTCGAAGGATTTGAGCCACAGCCGAGCTTGCCGCACTGTCACGATGGGCATGACCTAGCTCTGCCACCGGACAGTGCCCTGGAGTCCACACAAGAGTCCGCTCTGACCCTTAACTCGGAGCCAACTGCGCCGATCGAGGATGGGTGCCTAGACACCGCCTCGGGGGCTGCCACCTCTACGATGATAGAGCCAAATACCGACCCTGTCCCTTGTGAAGCTCGTGACTCCAAGGTGCCGGACTCCACACCGGACTCCGAACCTCCCGCCCCTCTACCAATAATCCGATTGGGCGCCGATCATGGAGTTCACCGCTACAGACATCTTTCAGCACTCAACTTTCGGGGACATCCTTAACTCACTAAAGCATCTCTCATTATCAGGAGAGCCCTGGCCGGACCACGGTCAAGACAGTTCGGACGCGGACGACGAAGAAATTCAAAGCACATCCACCACCCACTTTGTAGCCACTTTCAACGACCTAACCGACATGCTAGACTTCGACTCCGAAGACATCGACGGTATGGACGACGATGCCGGAGGTGACCAAGAACCAGTGCCTACAGGGCACTGGAAATCCACCTCATCATACGACATATATATGGTGGACATCCCAAAGGACGGGAACGGCGATGGAACAACGGAGGAAGACCCCTCCAAGAAACAGCCTAAGCGCCGGCGTCAGCGGCGCCGCTATAAATCCCGCCATAGCAAGAATGGAGATTCCGGCACCGGAGACAACAACACCCCGGATAGTGCCGAAGACAACCCCCTCCAGCAAGATTCAACACAGGAGGAGGGAGAAGCCATCCCTCATGAGAGAGTGGCAGACAAGGAGGTAGAAGACGATAATTACATGCCTCCCTCCGAAGACGAGGCAAGTCTCGATGATGATGAATTCGTCGTTCCTGAGGATCCTGTCGATCAAGAGCGTTTTAAACGCAGGCTCATGGCCATGGCAAGTAGCCTCAAGAAAAAGCAGCAACAACTTAGAGCTGACCAAGATCTGCTAGCCGACAGATGGACCGAAGTCCTTGCGGCCGAAGAGTACGAACTCGAACGCCCCTCCAAAAGCTACCCCAAATGCAAGCTGCTGCCCCGATTAGAGGAGGAAGCATACAAACCCACATCACCAGTGCACAATACGGCCGACCGGCCACCTCGTGGCCGCGACAGAGAGGCCTCCAGGCCCTCCACTAAAGCCGTACCCCGGCATCGCTCGAAAAGTACAAAGCCACGAGGGAATGCGCCGGACTTGCGAGACATATTGGAGGATAAGGCAAGACAATCAAGATCGATCTACGGATCGCGTGGGCGCCCCACAATACGCGACGATGACCGTCGCGCCGGATATAGCAACTCCGGCCGGGCCGAACACAGTAGACAAAGATCGCTTGAGCTACGTGATATAGCCAAATATAGAGGCGCCGCACACCCACTATGCTTCACAGATGAAGTAATGGATCATCAAATCCCCGAAGGGTTCAAACCCGTGAACATTGAATCCTCCGATGGCACAACAGACCCCGCGGTTTGGATTGAAGACTATCTCCTTGATATCCACATTGCCCGCGGTGATGATCTTCACACCATCAAATACCTCCCGCTCAAGCTTAAAGGACTTGCTCGGCATTGGCTTAACAGCTTGCCAGCAGAATCAATTGGGTGTTGGGAGGACCTGGAAGCCGCATTCCTTGATAACTTCCAGGGCACATATGTGCGACCACCAGACGCTAATGACCTAAGCCACATAATTCAGCAGCCGGACGAATCGGCCAGACAATTCTGGACACGGTTCTTAACCAAGAAAAATCAAATCGTCGACTGTCTGGATGCAGAGGCCCTTGCAGCCTTCAAGCATAACATCCGCGATGAGTGGCTTGCCCGACACCTAGGACAAGAAAGGCCAAAATCCATGGAAGCCCTCACATCACTCATGACCCGCTTCTGCACGTGAGAGGACAGCTGGCTAGCCCGCAGTAACAACCTCAACAAAAATTCTAGCAGTCCGGATACCAAGGACCGTAATGGCAGGTTGCGTCGCAACAAGCACAAACGCCGCATTAACAGCGATAATACTAAGGATACGGCAGTCAACGCCGGATTCAGAGGCTCCAAACCTAGTCAGCGGAAAAAGCCATTCAAAAGAACTACTCCGTGCCGTCCAACTTGGACCGAATACTCGACCGCTCATGCCAGATACACGGCACCCCCGAAAAGCAAGCAAATCACACCAACAGGGATTGTTGGGTATTCAAGTAGGCAGGCAAGTTAATTGCCGAAAACAATGACAAGGGGCTGCATAGCTATGACAAGGAAGAGACCCGAACAATAGAGGACAGAAGGGTTTCCCCCCACAAGTGCGGACGGTGAACATGATATACGCAACCCACATACACAAAAGGGAGCGGAAGCGTGCACTCAGGGACTGTCACGCCCAATATGCGACACTATCCAAGAGGAACTCGAAGGTCCCACCAAGGATAGACCCGCATATTGAAACGCTTTTGCAAGGTGGATATCATTATATCAACATTACATAATAGATGGGGATACATACAAAAGGCATACAATGCCACACGAATACAACATCATCTTACATAAGAGCACCATCCGACTACGGATGAAACACAAACAGAAACTCAAACGACATCCACCCTGCTAGCCCAGGCTGCCGACCTGGAACCTATCCCCTGATCAAACAAGAAGCAGAAGAAGAACTCCGCAACAAGTAAACATCGCTCTCGCGTCATGATCATCACATAAGCTGTACCTGCAACTGTTGTTGTAGTAATCTATGAGCCACGAGGACTCAGCAATCCCATTACCATGGGTATCAAGACTAGCAAAGCTAAATGGGAAAGAAAGGGGTAAAGTGGTGAGGTTGCAGCAGCGACTAAGCATGATATGGTGGCTAACATACGCAAATGAGAGCGAGAAGAGAAGCAAAGGAACGGCCGTGAAGCTAGCAATGATCAAGAGGTGATCCTGAACTCCTACTTACGTCAAACATAACCCAGAAACCGTGTTCACTTCCCGGACTCCGCCGAGAAGAGACCATCACGGCTACACACGCGGTTGATGCGTTTTAATTCGGATCTGGTGTCAAGTTATCTACAATCGGACATTAACAAATTCCCATCTGCCACACAACCGCGGGCACGGCTTTCGAAAGTTTAAACCCTGCAGGGGTGTCCCAACTTAGCCCATGATAAGCTCTCGCGATCAACGAAGGATATACCTTCTCCCAGGAAGACCCGATCAGACTCGGAATCCCGGTTTACAAGACATTTCGACAATGGTAAAACAAGACCAGCAAAGCCGCCCGATGCGCCGACAATCCCGATAGGAGCTACACATATCTCGTTCTCAGGGCAACATCGGATAAGTCAAGCTACGAGTAAAACCAGACCTCGGGGGGGGGGCTAAAATAAAGATGACCCTCGGGCTCCGGAAACCCAAGGGAAAAAAAGGGCTAGGTGAGTCAAACGGTAAAACCAAGGTTGGGCCTTGCTGGAGGAGTTTTATTCAAAGCGAACTGTCAAGGGGGTCCCATAAATCACCCAACCGCGTAAGGAACGCAAAATCCGGGAACATAACACCGGTATGACGGAAACTAGGGCGGCAAGAGTGGAACAAAACACCAGGCATAAGGCCGAGTCTTCCACCCTTTACCAAGTATATAGATGCATTAATTAAATAAGAGATATTGTGATATCCCAACATAATCCTGTCCATCATGGAGCAATCTTCAACTTCACCTGCAACTAACAATGCTATAAGAGGGGCTGAGCAAAGCGGTAACATAGCCAAGCAACGGTTTGCTAGGAAGGGTGAAAAGGTTAGAGGCTGACATGGAAATTTGGGAGGCTTGAAGAGCAGGTAATAGGTAGCGTGACATAACGATAGAACGAAGCAACTAGCATAGCAATGATAGTAGTGAGATCCAGGGTAGCGGTCATCTTGCCTGAAATCCCGCTAGGAAGAAGAACGAGTCCATGAAGAAGACAACCGGACGTAGTCGAACGAATCCTCACAATCGCAATGTTACCGGCAACTATCAAGAAGAGGAACAACCGGAAATAAGCAAACAACATAGTAAACACACAACAAATAAACATGGCATGATGCACAAACAAGTATGATGCATGTACGGTTTAATGAGTCATGGCATGGCAAAGTGCACGGTTGATTAGTTATTAAATGCATGATGTATGAGGGTTTTTCTGTAAAACTGCAATACTCTGGATAATTAGTAAATTCGTAGGCCAGAAGAAAAAACGCATGCGCGCCGAATCTGTAGCCTGGCCCAAAAGGAACAGGCAATGGGGGGGCAGCTCACCATGGGCTCATGGGCCGGCTGGAGGAGAGGAGCTGGCTGGAGCGCCTCGGTGGGCCACGGGTCGCGGTCAACCGGAGGTGTCGAGGCAGAGGCATCGCCCTCCTCTGCCTGAACTGATGCTGCTCGATGCAGCGAAGGGGACCAACAATTGGAGGGGCCTTGGCGCGGCGCGGCTTGAAGGGGAGCGGTGGCGGGCTGCAGGGAACGCCGGGAACGGCGGAGATGGCCGGGACTCGACAGATCTGGGCGGCGATTGGGCTTGGCGGTCAACGCAGCAGGGGCGGCTTCCTCTGTCTGCTCTTGACAGAAGGAGGCAGCACGGCGTGGAACAGCGCTTGGGCTGCGGCACGGGGACGACGGCAGTGACGCGTACGGAGCTCTGGCGAGGCGATGCAGATGCGGAGGAGGCGGTCGCGGGTGGCCGACGGCGGGCTTGAGCTCCTTGTAGCTTCCATGGCGTTCTCCTGCGAGAACAGAGAGGGCGGGAGATACTAGAGTGAGAAAGGGAAGAGGAACCAAGGGAGGAAGGGGACAGGAGGAGAAGGGAGGCGAGGCCGGCCTTGGAGTGATGGTCACCGGCGGCGATGTCTGGTTGAGGGAGAGGCAGCGAGGTCGAGGCGCCGGCGCAGAAGCTCATGTGCGTGCTCGCACACGAGCACGAGGCTCTTTCCTCGGGTGGTTCCTAGAGGCAGCGCAAGGACGAGGTGCTCGGGGACGGCGCAGGTCGCGGGCGCAGCAGATGGAGCTCCGGCTCCTGGTTGCTTCTCGGGAGGCGTGAAGCAGAGGAGGGGGCACGGCTGCGGTCCAGTCGCCTGCTTCGGCGAGGAGCTGCAGGCGCGGGCGACGAGGTTGATCTCGGGGAGGCACGGGAGGAAGTGGATGGGTTTGATCGGTGGGAATCGAGGAGGAACAGGGGAGGCACTGGATCGAGCGAGGTGGAGGGCAAGGGGATCTGGAGGCTGTAGGTGGCGAGCGATGGTTGGGGAGGGATGGATCCCGAGGGGGATTTGCTCAGTGGGTGGCGGCGGCTGATCCGAGGATGGGGAAGGCTGTAGGTGGCGGCGGCTAGGGGGACAAATGTCCTAGGATTTAGGGTTTGGTCTAAAAATGGACAAGGAGATTTATATATAGGAAAGGGGAGAAGAGTTTGGATCATCCAGTCGAAATCGGATGGTTCGGAATAAAGGGTTTAGGGAGTCCAAGAGAGAAACCGAAGATGTTTTATAGATGTTTGGGGATGATCCGGAACCTATGGTAAAGACTAAGCGGGTCGGGTTCGGGGAAGTTTCAGACACGCACGCAAGGGGGTTTGGTCTAAGAGAGACTCCGGTTTAGGCAAGAGGGAAAATGAAGAACAAGGTTGGTCTCGGAATGGTCAACGAAAGCAAGGGGGAAACGCGGCAACTACGAACAGATGCAAGCTTTAAGAAAACATGCAGATGCAAAGCGCATGATGTTATGAGATGAGATGCATGACATGAATAAAATGCAAAACAAAAGACAAAAACCCAACCACGGAGGAAAATAACATATCGCATCTCCGGAAAAGGCAAGAGTTGGAGTTACGAATATGGAAAGTTGTATCCGGGGCGTTACAGGGACGTATATGCGATGGAGCCAGTCGCCCCAAAGTTCAATCCATGGTCCTCCTGCCCGATCACTTTTGATCGAAGGGACCACCCCACCAGCATCCGCCATGGCGGATTCGCCGCGTTGGTTTTAGACCCAATCGTCGACGGGTTTCACCTCACTAGAGTCCTGATGGACGGCGGCAGCAGCCCGAACCTGCTTTACCAGGATACAGTGCGCAAGACGGGCATAGACCCCTCAAGGATTAAACCCACAAAGACGACCTTCAAAGGCGTCACCAGGTGTAGAGGCTAATTGTACAGGCACAGTGACACTGGAAGTGGTCTTCGGATCCCCGGATAACTTCCGAAGCGAGGAGTTAATCTTCGACATAGTCCCGTTCCGCAGCGGCTATCATGCACTGCTCGGACGAACCGCATTTGCAAAGTTCAATGCGGTGCCGCACTACGCATATCTCAAGCTCGAGATGCCAGGCCCTCAAGGAGTCATCATAGTCAATTGAAACACGGAACGCTCTCTCCGAACGGAGGAGCATACAGCGACTCTCGCAGCGGAGGTGCAGAATTGCCTCTTAAGGCAATTCTCGAGTCCGGCCGCTAAGCGACCGGACACCGTCAAGCGCGCCTGGAGTAACCTACAACAAGACCACCTAGCACGTTCCGAGCACGCGTAGCAATGCGGCCCCAACCCCAGCGCTCGCAAAATTGCGAGACCAGTGCCACGCGTACATCACTACGCTCTGGAGATACCATGGGCATAGGGGGAGGGGCACGACCACGGCACGCCCAGAGTGCAGCTCAACCACACCAGGGTCTCCCAAATGTGTCATCCCTTTTTTTCCCTTTTTCTTCTTATCCTTAGGACTCCGTTTCCCAGAAGCCCTGCCCGGCAGTAGACCCGCCGAACTCACGATGCAACAGCCAGGGAAGCAGGAAAGCTACGACGAGTATCCAGGTGGTCTCCATTACGAGCATTATACCTGTTTTATACACCATTCCCAGCCTACCCATGGAGGGGGACATGTTGAATAGTCCCACCCCTTGCTTATCGCACTATTTGTATCATTCTGCATTCATTGCAGTATTTTTTGAATAAACAATGCATCGGTTTTTGCCTATCATTGCATTCCTTTTTATATATATGTTCAATTATGACATGCTGCATCCGTACGCTTTGGTACGGCCAAATACACCAGGGGCTTAAGTTCCCCATGTTATGGTGTGATAAGTCCGAACACTTTCACTAGTGAGGCACCCCGAACTTATAGCATTATATGCATCGGCTCCGAATCATGTCTTGGGTCAATAGTTGGGTTTGCCCGGCTCCCATGTTTTGGTACCTTACGTTCTGTTATATCGGCTAAGGTAGCGCTGGGAGAACCACTGCGATTGTGCCCCAGTTGAGCTAGGCGAGCACCTCAGTGGAGAAAGCTAAAACTGACCGTCATGATGGGGCGAGAGCCGGTAGCTGTTCGAGAGGTTTTTTCGAGTCCCTAAAGACTTATGCCGCTTAGAGCAAGGAACCGGCTTTGTCCGGCCCAGGCGTGGATAGCGCCCCGAATTCGGCCTTCCGAACACTAGGGGCTTCACCAAAATTTAAAATTATAGAATTCTATGGCCAAGTGAGAGTATTCAAGCATTATAAGTCCGGTTGCCTCGTTCATCGTGTTGGGCGCCTCCCTAGATGGACCCAAAAATGGGAACAAGAGCGCTCAAGTTAATCCCGAACACCCCAGCACTCGTGGCATGGGGGCTGAAGCCGACGACTTGCCATCTCTCAGATTTGATAAACGGCCGCACAGAAGGTAATATTTTAAATTAACAAGCGTTGCTTAGCGCATACGAACAAAGTTTTCAGCGCACAGGATAACAAAATGCGAATCTACTGAAATATTACATCATTGGAGCACTCACCCGCAATAATGCGGGCACCCTTCAGGACACCCTTATAATACATTTCGGGCGTGCGATACTCCTTGCCCGGTGGTGGCGCGTCCGTCACGAGCTTCTCAGCGTCCATCTTGCCCCAGTGCACCTTAGCACGGGTAAGGGCCCGACGGGCACCTTGAATGCAGGCGGAGCTCTTGATGACGTCAACCCACAGACAAGCATCCACCAGCCGCCGCACCAGGCCGAAGTAGCTCCCAGGCATGGCCTCTGTGGGCCACAACCGAACTATGAGGCCCTTCATGGCCTGTTCGGCCACCTTGTGGAGCTTGACCAGCTGCTTTAGCTGGTCGCTAAGGGGCACCGGATGTCCGGCCTTAGCATACTGAGACCAGAACACCTTCTCCATCGAGCTCCCCTCCTCGGCTCTATAGAAAGCGGCAGCGTCGGACACGCTACGGGGCAAATCTGCGAACGCTCCTGGAGAGCTCCGAATTCAGGTAAGTAACAGGTAATTCACTTTTACATGCTTGCTTTGAATGAAGAATGCCTTACCCGCCGCTATTTTCTTCAATGCCTCAATCTCCTGGAGGGCCTTGTGGGCTTCGGCCTTAGCGGCTTTGGCACTCACAAGAGCCGACGCAAGCTCGGACTCCCGAGTCTTCGAGTCACGCTCCAAACTATCGTGTTTTTCCACGAGAGCCTGGAGCTCTTGCCGTACCTCGGCCACCCGCGCCTCTTGCTTCTCTCGCTCGGTGCGCTCCAAGGCCGCACTTCTTTCGGCCTTGGACACTGCCTCCCTCAGGGTCGCCACCTCGTTCGTGGCCCCTGCAATACCCACGTTATTCCTGTCATTTTTTGCAACCAAATCCTTTTCTATAAGGTACTGCTTTCATAAGGTATTACTTACCTTCCTTGTCCTCGAGTTGCTTCTTGGCAAGGCCGAGCTCGTTCTCGGACCGCTCGAAGCTCTCCTTCAATGCATTGACCTCCGCAGTCAGTGCGGCAGAGGTCAGCAGCACAGCCTGCATTCCTATATTGACATATTTTTGTTAGACTCCTACGTATATCTTTTTAGATCCTCAGTTCGGCTTTTCTTTCCGAACACCGAACTGAGCATCAGGGGCTACTGTCTATGCGGTAATATTCTACATATCTTAAAACTCTTACCTCAAAGCCTGTTAGAAGGCTGCTGCAGGCTTCGGTCAGCCCGCTCTTGGTGAGCTGAACCTTCTGAATCACCGCACTCATGATAGTGCGGTGTTCCTCTTTGATGGAAGCGCCGTTGAGCGCCTCCAGCAAGTTATCCGGCGCCTCCAGTTGGACGGAGGCCGCCGGCGTCATAGTCTTGCCTTCTTGCGAAGGGGCCGCCCGCCGAACTCAGGAACCACTGCAGGTTCTGGTGCGGAGTCCGGTCCAAAGTCCGGGAGGTTGCCCTGCGGCACCTCGGGGGCCCCCTCCTCCCGGTGGGTCCCTTTCCGGGATCCCACCTCGGCGTCGTCATGGGGGGAGGAGGCGGTCGGAAGTGAAGTTCTATCCACATCCGACGTATCCAAGGACCCGCTCGACGAAGCGGGAAGATCGTCCTTGGGCGGACTACAGGGTTGTATGCGGCATTACAAAGTCACCATGCGACGAAAAGAAAAGTTATGAGTTATTCGGGAGTCCGGATACTTACAATCTCGCCAGGGGCTTGGCCCTTGGAGGCCAATCCTCGTCGCTGCCGCCGGCGTTGGCAGAATAGTCTGGAGGAATGGTCCTTCCCTTCTTGGACCCTCCGGCCTCCCCAGTTGGGGAGGCCTTCCTTTTCTTCCCTTCCCCCATTGGGGAAGAAGCTTCTTTCTTCTCCTCGTCTTCGCGGGAGGAGTCCGCCTCGGAGTCATCGGATGATGAATCCGATAACAGCTGGCGCCGGGAACTCTTTCGAGTTCCCGCGGCCTTCTTCTTGGCCTTCTTATCCGGCACCACGTGAGGTGCCGAAACCAGCAGCCCCGTTAAGCGGGCGTCCGCTGGGTCTTCTAGCAAAGGAGCCGGACAGTTAGTCTGCCCAGCCTTCTTCAGCCAGTCCTGTCAAAGGAGAGGGAGTTTAGATCCCACATAGAGTCAAACTATGAAAAGCAGGTGTCCCATAAAGGATAACATGGCTTACCTCGTCAGCTGGACGCTGCGAGCTGAATCCGCGATCTTCAGTAGCGGATGCGGGGGCCTCGGCGCCCTTGAACAGCACCTTCCAGGCCTCTTCGTATGTAGTGTCGAAGAGCCTGTTCAAGGTCTGGTGCTGCACCGGATCGAACTCCCACAAATTGAAAGCCCGTTGTTGGCACGGGAGAATCCGGCGGATGAGCATGACCTAGACTACGTTGACAAGCTTGAGCTTCTTGTTCACTAGCTTTTGCACTTAGGCTTGGAGTCTGGTCAGCTCTTTCGAATCGCCCCATGTCAGGCCCTTCTCTTTCCAGGAGGTGAGCCGTGTGGGGATGCCAGATCTGAATTCAGGGGCCGTTGCCCATTCAGGGTCACGCGGCTCGGTGATATGGAACCACCCCGATTGCCACCCTTTGATGGTCTCCACGAAGGTGCCTTCGAGCCATGTGACATTGGGCATCTTGCCCACCATGGCGCCTCCGCACTCCGCTTGGCTGCCCTTCACAACCTTCGGCTTGACATTGAAGGTCTTAAGCCACAAGCCGAAGTGGGGCTGGAGGCAGAGGAAGGCCTCACACACGACGATAAACGCCGAGATGTTGAGGATGAAATTCGGGGCCAAATCATGGAAATCCAGGCCATAATAGAACATGAGCCCCCGGACAAAGGGGTGGAGTGGGAAGCCCAGTCCGCGGAGGAAATGGGGAAGGAATACCACCCTCTCATGGGGCCCGGGGGTGCGGATGAGCTGCCCCTCGTCGGGGAGCCGGTGCGCGATATCGCTGGACAAATATCTGGCGTTGCGCAGCTTCTTGATGTGCCCCTCCGTAACGGAGGAGGCCATCCACTTGCCTCCCGCTCCAGACATGGTTGGAGAAGGTTGAGGTGAAATGTGCGGACTTGGGCGCTGGAGCTCGAGTGCGCAGAGATGGATAACAAAAGGAGGAAGAAGGGGTAGGTAAAAAGGTGGATCCTTATCCCCTTATATATGGGCGAACAGAACCATGCGTCCCCACCGGCCTGGTAAAACTCGCTTATCTCCCAAGCGCCGCAATCAATGGCGCGGTTGGGTTACCCACGCCCGTATTGATGACAATCCCGGAATAAGGGGACACAATCTCTGCTTCGACAGGACGTGCCAAGGAAACCGCTTCGCTAAACGCGCTGAGGTGGATCAATAAAAACAATTCGAGTAAAGGCTTGGTCGTGGCATGATGTCATGCTACGTAAGACATCGGCAGATTGAAGTTGTGTAAATATTATTCTCTCTACGGTGGCATGTGGAATTTATTTTGTAGAGCCGGACACTATCCTGGTGTTCACAATATTCTATGAAGAATTCGGAGGAGGAACCCGCCTTGCAATGCCGAAGACAATATGCGCGCCGGACTCGTCGTCATTGAAGCCTAGTTCAGGGGCTACTGAGGGAGTCCTACACTAGGGGGTGTCCGGATAGCCGAACTATCATCATCGACCGGACTCCAAGACTATGAAGATACAAGATTTAAGACTTCGTCCCGTGTCCGGATGGGACTTTCCTTGGCGTGGAAGGCAAGCTTGGCGATACGGATATGTAGATCTCCTACCATTGTAACCAACTCTGTGTAACCCTAGCCCTCTCCGGTGTCTATATAAACTGGAGGGTTTTAGTCCATAGGACGAACAACAATCATACCATAGGCTAGCTTCTAGGGTTTAGCCTCCTTGATCTCGTGGTAGATCTACTCTTGTACTACCCATATCATCAATATTAATCAAGCAGGACGTAGGGTTTTACCTCCATCGAAAGGGCCCGAACCTAGGTAAAACATCGTGTCCCTTGTCTCCTGTTACCATCCGCCTAGACGCACAGTTCGGGACCCCCTACCCGAGATCCGCCGGTTTTGACACCGACAGTATATTTGATATACATGTAATTGATGTGTACCTTACCAGTACTCGTAGTAACTCCTGGGTATTTGATACCGGTGCCGTTGCTCATATTTGTAACTCACAGCAGGAGCTGCGGAATAAGCGGAGACTGGCGAAGGACGAGGTGACGATGCGCGTCGGGAATGGTTCCAAGGTCGATGTGACCGCCGTCGGCACGCTACCTCTACATTTACCTACGGGATTAGTTTTAAACCTCAATAATTGTTATTTAGTGCCAAGTTTCAGCATGAACATTGTATCTGGATCTTGTTTGATATGAGATGGCTACTCATTTAAATCCTAGAATAATGGTTGTTCTATTTATATGAGAGATATGTTTTATGGTCATGCCCCGATGGTCAATGGTTTATTCTTAATGAATCTCGAACGTGATGTTACACATATTCATAGTGTGAATACCAAAAGATGTAAAGTTGATAACGATAGTCCCACATACTTGTGGCACTGCCGCCTTGGTCACATTTGTGTAAAGCACATGAAGAAGCTCCATGCTAATGGACTTTTAGAGTCTCTCGATTATGAATCATTTGACACATGCGAACCATGCCTCATGGGGAAAATGACCAAGACTCCGTTCTCCGGAACAATGGAGCGAGCAACCAACTTATTGGAAATCATACATACTGATGTGTGCGGTCCAATGAGCATTGAGGCTCGCGGAGGATATCGTTATGTTCTCACACTCACTGACGACTTAAGTAGATATGGGTATGTCTACTTGATGAAACACAAGTCTGAGACCTTTGAAAAATTCAAGGAATTTCAGAATGAAGTAGAGAATCAACATGACCGAAAGATAAAATTCTTACGATCAGATCGTGGAGGAGAATACTTAAGTCACGAATTTGGTACGCACTTAAGAAAATGTGGAATCGTTTCACAACTCACGCCGCCTGGAACACCTCAGCGTAACGGTGTGTCCGAACGTCGTAATCGCACTCTATTGGATATGGTGCGATCTATGATGTCTCTTATCGATTTACCGCTATCATTTTGGGGATACGCTCTAGAGATAGCTACATTCACTTTAAATAGGGCTCCATCTAAATCAGTTGAGATGACAATGTATAAATTATGGTTTGGGAAGAAACCTAAGCTGTCGTTTCTAAAAGTTTGGGGATGCGATGCTTATGTCAAGAAACTTCAACCTGAAAAGCTCGAACCCAAGTCGGAAAAATGCGTCTTCATAGGATACCCTAAGGAAACCATTGGGTATACCTTCTACCTTAGATCCGAAGGCAAGATCTGTGTTGTTAAGAACGGATCCTTTCTGGAAAAAGAGTTTCTCTCAAAAGGAGTAAGTGGGAGGAAAGTAGAACTCGATGAAGTACTACCTCTTGAACCGAAAAGTAGTGCAGCTCAGGAAAATGTTCCTGTGGTGCCTACACAAACTGGAGAGGAAATTAATGATAATGATCAAGGTACTTCGGATCAAGTTGCTACTGAACTTCATAGGTCCACAAGGACACGTTCCACACCAGAGTGGTATGGCAACCCTGTCCTGGAAATCATGTTGTTAGACAACAGTGAACCTTCGAACTATGAAGACGCGATGACGGGCCCAGATTCCAACAAATGTCTTGAAGCCATGCAATCTAAGATAGAATCCATGTATGAAAACAAAGTATGGACTTTGACAGACTTGCCCGAT
This sequence comes from Triticum aestivum, assembly GCF_018294505.1. Classification (NCBI taxonomy): domain Eukaryota; kingdom Viridiplantae; phylum Streptophyta; class Magnoliopsida; order Poales; family Poaceae; genus Triticum; species Triticum aestivum. The sequence continues at coordinate 97,354,215 of NC_057810.1, forward strand.
GATCGGAGAGCAATAGAAAACAAATGGATCTTTAAGAAGAAGACGGACACAGATGGTAATGTTACCATCCATAATTCTCGACTTGTCGCTAAGGGATATCGGCAAGTTCAAGAGGTTGACTACGATGAGACTTTCTCTCCCATAGCGAAGCTGATGTCCGTCCGAATCATGTTAGCAATTATCGCACACTATGATTATGAGATATGGCAGATGGACGTCAAAACGGCATTCCTTAATGGATATCTTAAGGAAGAACTATATATGATGCAGCCGGAAGGTTTTGTCGATCCTAAGAATGCTAACAAGGTATGCAAGCTCCAGCGATCCATTTATGGGCTGGTGCAAGCATCTCGGAGTTGGAACATTCGCTTTGATGAGATGATCAAAGCGTTTGGCTTTATGCAGACTTATGGAGAAGCCTGCGTTTACAAGAAAGTTAGTGGGAGCTCTGTAGCATTTCTCACTTTATATGTAGATGACATACTTTTGATGGGAAATGATATATAACTTTTGGACAACATTAAGGCCTACTTGAATAAGTGTTTTTCAATGAAGGACCTTGGAGAAGCTGCTTACATATTAGGCATCAAGATCTATAGGGATAGATCGAGACACCTCATAGGTCTTTCACAAAGCACATACCTTGATAAGATATTGAAGAAGTTCAAAATGGATCAGTCCAAGAATGGGTTCTTGCCTGTATTGCAAGGTGTGAGATTGAGCTCGGCTCAATGCCCGACCACGGCAAAATATAAAGAAGAGATGAGTGTCATCCCCCATGCTTCAGCCATAGGATCTATTATGTATGCCATGCTGTGTACCAGACCTGATGTAAACCTTGCCGTAAGTTTGGTAGGAAGGTACCAAAGTAATCCCGGCAAGGAACACTAGACAGCGGTCAAGAATATCCTGAAGTACCTGAAAAGGACGAAGGACATGTTTCTCGTTTATGGAGGTGACGAAGAGCTCATCATAAAGGGTTACGTCGATGCTAGCTTCGACACAGAGCTGGATGACTCTAAGTCACAAACCGGATACGTGTATATGTTGAATGGTGGAGCAGTAAGCTGGTGCAGCTGCAAGCAGAGCGTCGTGGCGGGATCTACATGTGAAGCGGAGTACATGGCATCCTCGGAGGTAGCGCATGAAGCAATTTGGGTGAAGGAGTTCATCACTGACCTAGGAGTCATACCCAATGCGTCAGGGCCGATCAAACTCTTCTGTGACAACACTGGAGCTATTGCACTTGCCAAGGAGCCCAGGTTTCACAAGAAGACCAGGCACATCAAGCGCCTCTTCAACTCCATTCGTGAAAATGTTCAAGATGGAGACATAGAAATTTGCAAAGTGCATACGGATCTAAATGTCACAGATCCGTTGACTAAACCTCTTCCGCGAGCAAAACATGATCAACACTAGAACTCTACGGGTGTTCGATTCATCACAATGTAACTAGATTATTGACTCTAGTGCAAGTGGGAGACTATTGGAAATATGCCCTAGAGGCAATAATAAAAGGATTATTATTATATTTCCTTGTTCATGATAATTGTCTCTATTCATGCTATAATTGTATTATCCGGAAATCGTAATACACGTGTGAATACATAGACCACAATATGTCCCTAGTAAGCCTCTAGTTGACTAGCTTGTTGATCAACAGATAGTCATGGTTTCCTGACTATGGACATTGGATGTCATTGATAACGGGATCACATCATTAGGAGAATGATGTGATGGACAAGACCCAATCCTAAGCATAGCACAAGATCATGTAGTTCGTTTGCTAGAGCTTTTTCAATGTCAAGTATCTTTTCCTTAGGCCATGAGATCGTGTAACTCCCGGATACCGTAAGAGTGCTTTGGGTGTACCAAACATCACAACGTAACTGGGTGACTATAAAGGTGCACTACAGGTATCTCCAAAAGTGTCTGTTGGGTTGACACGGATCGAGACTGGGATTTGTCACTCCGTATGAAGAAGAGGTATCTCTGGGCCCACTCGGTAATGCATCATCATAATGAGCTCAAAGTGACCAAGTGTTTGGTCATGGGATCATGCATTACGGCACGAGTAAAGTGACTTGCCGGTAACGAGATTGAACGAGGTATTGGGATACCGACGATCGAATCTTGGGCAAGTAATGTACCGACTGACAAAGGGAATTGTATACGGGGTTGCTTGAATCCTCGACATCATGGTTCATCCGATGATATCATCGTGGAACATGTGGGAGCCAACATGGGTATCCAGATCCCACTGTTGGTTATTGACCGGGGAGCTGTCTCGGTCATGTCTGCATGATTCCCGAACCCGTAGGATCTACACACTTAAGGTTCGGTGACGCTAGGGTTATTAGGAAGACTTGTATGTGATTACCGAATGTTGTTCGGAGTCCCGGATAAGATCCCGGACGTCATGAGTAGTTCCGGAATGGTCCGGAGGTGAAGATTTATATATGGGAAGTTGTCATACGGTCACCGGAAAGATTCGGGGGCATATCGGTATTGTACCGGGGGCCACCGGATGGGTTCCGGGGGTCCACCAGGAGGGGCCACCTCTTCCGGAGGACCTTATGGGCTGTAGGGAGAAGGGAACCAGCCCAAGTAGGGTGGGGCTCCACACCCCCCTAGGGCCCATGCGCCTAGGGTTTGGGGGGGAACCCTAGAGGGGGCGCCCCCTTGCTTGGGGGGCAAGCCCCCCTCCCCTTGGCCGCCGCCCCCCCTCTAGATCTCATCTAGAGGGGGCCGGACCCCTTCCCCCTTCCCCTATAAATAGAGGGTGTCACATCCCTAGTTGCTGGTAGTGCTCTAGGCTAGCTCATGTGTGCATCATGTTTAAATTCTGAAAATTTGAACTGAGGAATTCAGAAGCCTCAAAACTTAAATAAAAGAGGGGCAAGAAACCCTAAAATTGCAATCAGTAAATCCAAAATGCCCTAGAAATAGCTCTGACAATTTTGGCAAGAGTTATAAATCAAACCAAAATTTTGGGACATTTCTAAGGAATTATTGGGCTCTGATTTTAAATCAATATTTTATTTGAATTTGGAGTTATATTCATAATATATAATGAATATATTTTCAAATGACCTGAGATATTTTTATTATGTGTGGAGGAGTCCATTAGGTGACTTAAAAATATCCAGGGAAGTTTAGGCACTGTTTTCAAATTCTGTTTGAATTAAAATTCAGTGCCAATTAAATAAAACAGAACAAAAATAGAAAACAGTAAAAAAAAGAGAGAGAGAGAGAAGCCAGGCTTACCTGGTGCCACGAACCGGCCCAGCTTTGCCCCCCCCCCATCGCTGGCCCAGCTGGTGGCCCAGCCCACCACCGCAAACCCCCTCGCCGCTCGTCGTCTTCCTCTGCCAGTAGGCAGAGGCGAGGCGTGGCGCGCGCCCGAGAGCCCCGACGCCACCTCCTGCTTCGCGGCCCTCCTAGCGACCCCACAACGCCGCCCCACGCTCCCTCTCGCTTTCCCCTCCTCTCCTTGGATCTCACTCTCTCCCCGAGCTTGTCTCCCTCCCTCTCTCTCCCGAACCCGAGCACTATCGCCGCCGCCGACGAACACCACCCCAGCCATCGCCTCCCCCTTGTCCCCTCGAGCAGTCCACGAGCTCTGCCGTGCCGCCCTCGCCCTCCCCGCTGTCACACGCGACCGGAGAAGCCCCGAAGCGCCGCCCCGACGTTCTTCCCTCCTCGGACCCACCGATCGCTGTCGCCGAATTCGCCGCCGACAGGACGCCCCCGAGCCCGCTGACCACCTCCCCCTCTCCACGGTGAACTCCTCTTCCTCTCCCCCTAGCCCCGTGTTTGTTCAGCCTCCGTAGCCTCCGTTTCCACCTCACCGGAAACTCCCTGCCGCCGGCCATGGCGCCGCCGTGGCCAGGGCCACCCCAGCTGGCGCCCGAGCATGCTACCAAGTTCGCCGCCCTCCCAGGAGCCTGCAGCGCCCTTCCGTTTCCCCTCTAGTGCACCGCAGCGTCGAGCCCGAGCTCGCCCGAGCTCCGGCGGCCGCCTAGGTCGCCGCCGGCACCGATTCTGGCCGCCCCGAGCGCAACTGACTCCACCAAGAGCTTCGGCTCGTCCCCAGCTCCTCCTAGATGCCCTCCGCGGCCCATTTGGTCGCCGGAGTGGCCAAAACCACTCTCGCCGCCGCGTCGGGCTCGCCGGCGGCTAAACGCCGGCAGCCGACTTTGACTTTGACCACGGGTGGGCCCCGGTTGACTCTCCTGAGTCAATGACAGGTGGGGCCCAGCCCTGTTAACCATTAGGATTAGTTTAAATTAATTTTAGTTAAGCTAATCACACTGACACGCGGGACCCACTGTCAGGTTTGACCCGGACCATGTCCCGTTGACCACTGACGTCACACTGACGTCAGGCTGACGCAGTAATTGATTTTCTGGATTTATTATAATTCAGGAAATTCCAGAAAATGCCTAAAACTTCAATAAATCATAGAAAATTAACCGTAACTCCAAATTAAATAATTTATATATGAAAAATTATCAGAAAAATTCAAGGAATCCATCTGTACCATTTTCATGCATGTTAGAACAATTTATAGCTGCTGATTAGCACAAATCAATTAAAGGGCATTTATTTAATCACATATGGAGTTTGAATTTGAATTTTATATTCAAACCAACTCCATTTAACTTGCTGCTAGTTGCATTAGCTCAAAACACATTCATATTGCCATGTCATAGCATGCATCATACTGTGCATTGCATTGATCGTGTTTCTTCTGTGTTTGCCGGTGCTGTTCCCCCTCGGTAGACGTTGTACCGATGATGTGATCGTTGACACTGATGAAGACTCAATGTTATCTTCAGAAGTGCCAGGCAAGCAAAACCCCTTGTTCATTCCAATACAATCCTACTCTCTCGCTCCTGCTCTCTATTACTGCATTAGGACAACAGCGATTCAACTGTTACTTGCTGCGGTAGCTGAACCCCTTTATCCTCTGCATGACCTGTCATTCCACAGTAATTAGATGAAACCCACTAGCATGAGTAGGAGTTGTTTGAGCCCTGTTGTGCCTACTCCTTCATGTTTTTTTGTCATGCCTGCTACTGCTTAGAGTTGAGTCAGGTCTGATTCATCGGGGATGAATCAGAGGCGTGTGAACATGTCCTACTGTGTGTGAGCTAAGTGTATGAATACGATTTGGTAAAGGTAGCGGTGAGAGGCCATGTAGGAGTACATGGTGGGTTGTCTCATTGCAGCCGTCCTCAGGAACTAAGTTCTGTGTTTGTGATCCATGATTCAGCTACTACCACGCATTGGGCCCGAAACCAATGGACCCTCTCGGCTTCTTGATCACCCTTGTCCTCTGTCCAGGAGTTGCAAGTAGTTTCTGGTGTTTGTAGTATGCTGGAGGCCGTGCGCAGCGCTGACCGTAGGGGTGGGCTGTGATGCGGTAGGCAAGTGGCCGGGTAAACCGGGCGCCCGTTTGGTGTCACGGAACCCTGTTCACATCGTTTGGGGCTGTGAGCGAAACTCCGGCCGGATCTCCTCATGGATGGAACCCGAATAGGCGATAAACCTGGACTATAGACTTGAGTGTTTAGGTAGGCCGTGGCCGACACCCACGTTGGGCTTCCGCTTGAAGGTTGCCGAGTACATGTCGTGTAAATGGCGGTAAGTGGTGAGAGCGTGTGTGAAGAAGTACACCCCTGCAGGGTTAACATCATCTATTCGAATAGCCGTGTCCGCGGAAAAGGACTTCTGGGTTGCTTATATCAGTTCAAGTGGATACTCTAAAATACGCAAGATAAGCGTGAGTGCTATGGATGGCGTTCTCGTAGGGAGACGAGAGCGGTTCCATAGTGGTGTATTGATATGGTGAATATGTGGACTCGTGTGCGCCACCTCAAAAGAGTTACTTGCAGTCGTAGTTCAGGATAGCCACCGAGTCAAAGCTGGCTTGCTGCAGTCAAACTCCACCATCCCCTTTGTTGATAATGATGCATGTGTAGATAGATCTGATGTAAGTCTTGCTGGGTACATTTGTACTCACGTTTGCCTATTTTATGTTTTTGCAGAGAGACTTCAGTCTCACTAGTAGTTCCGCTTGGACTTCGACGTTTAGCTTGATACCTCAGCTACGATCTTGTGCCCTCGGCAGGATCTGATAGATAGTCAGGCTTCTCAGCCTTTTTCATTTATAGATGTCTGTACTCAGACATGATAGCTTCCGCTTGTGCTTTGACTTGTATGCTCTGATTGTTGGGTCATGAGACCCATGATTGTAATATCTCGCTCCTCGGAGCCTATTGAATAAATTACTTGAGTCGTAGAGTCATGTTGTGATGCCATGTTGTATTTGCACATATCGAGCATATTGTGTGTATGCTATTGAAATGCTAGGTATGTGTGGGATCTGACCATCTAGTTGTTTATCTTTAGTAGCCTCTCTTACCGGGAAATGTCTCCTAGTGTTTCCACCGAGCCATGGTAGCTTGCTACTGCTCCGGAACACTTAGGTTGGCCGGCATGTGTCCTTCTTCGTTCCCGTGTCTGTCCCTTCGGGGAAATGTCACGCGATGAATACCGGAGTCCTGTTAGCCCGCTACAGCCCGGTTCACCGGAGTCCTGCTAGCCCAGTGCTACAGCCTGGATTCACTCGCTGATGACCGACACGTTCGATGCTGGGTCATGGATGCCTGTCCCTGTAAGTTTGTGCCACTTTGGGTTTACGACTAGCCATGTCAGCCCGGGCTCCTTATCATATGTATGCTAGCGACACTGTCATATACGTGTGCCAAAAGGCGCAAACGGTCCCGGGTAAAGGTAAGGCGACACCCGTGGGAATACCGTGCGTGAGGCCGCAAAGTGATATGAGGTGTTACATGCTAGATCTATGTGGCATTGAGTCGGGGTCCTGACAGAGGGGCGAGGGGAGGGCGGCACAAGACATCCATGGCACAGCCCCTCCCCTCCCCAACACCTCTCCTCCTCCGCGTGAGCTTGGCGAAGTCCTGCCGGAGAACTGCCACTCCATCACCACCACGCCGTCGTGCTGCTGTTGGAGCCTTCTTCCTAAACCTCTCCCTCCTCCTTGCTGGATCAAGGTGCGGGAGACGTCATCTGCTCCGTACGTGTGTTGAACGCGGAGGTGCTGTCTGTTCGGCACTTGGTCATCTGTGATTTGGATCACGACGAGTACGACTCCCTCAACCCCGTTCTCTTGAACGCTTCCGCTCGCAATCTAGAAAGGTATGTAGATGCACTCCTATCACTCGTTGCTAGATGAACTCATAGATGGATCTTGGTGAAACCATAGGAATTTTTTTTATTTTCTTCAACGTTCCCAACATACCTATCGGGTGGTAACTTCACATATTTTTACTGCTTACCTCAAAGACTGTTAGGAGGCTCGTGCAGGCTTCGGTTAGTCCGCTCTTGGCGGACGAAACCTTCTGAATCACCGCACTCATGAGAGTACGGTGCTCTTCACCTAGGGAAGCACCGCGAAGTGCTTATAGCAGACAATCCGGTGCCTGGGGCGCAACGGAAGTCCTTGATACAGACAGCACTCCCTCCATAACAAGGGGCTGCCCACCTAAGTCCGGAACAACTGAAGGCTCCAGAACAGTGTTCGGCTGAGAGCCCGGCTTACCGTGGCTCTCATCAACACGATCCGCGGGGACCTTGAACCCCGCGAGTCCGACGTCTAGGACGCCGCCTTGAGGCGCCTCCTGTTGGAAATATGCCCTAGAGGCAATAATAAATTAGTTATTATTATTATATTTCCTTGTTCATGATAAATCGTTTATTATCCATGCTATAATTGTATTGATAGGAAACTCATATACATATGTGGGTACATAGACATCACCATGTCCCTAGTAAGCCTCTAGTTGACTAGATCGTTAATCAATAGATGGTTACAGTTTCCTGACCATGGACATTGGATGTCGTTGATAACGGGATCACATCATTAGGATAATGATGTGATGGACAAGACCCAATCCTAAGCCTAGCACAAAGATTGTGTAGTTCATATGCTAAAGCTTTTCTAATGTCAAGTATCATTTCCTTAGACCATGAGATTGTGCAACTCCCGGATACCGTAGGAATGCTTTGGGTGTACCAAACCTTACAACGTAATTGGGTGGCTATAAAGGTGCACCACGGGTATCTCCAAAAGTGTCTGCTGGGTTGGCACGAATCGAGACTGGGATTTGTCACTCCGTGTGACGGAGAGGTATCTCTGGGCCCACTCGGTAGGACATCATCATAATGTGCACAAGGTGACCAAGGGGTTGATCACGGGATGATGTGTTATGGAACGAGTAAAGAGACTTGCCGGAAACGAGATTGAACAAGGTATCGGCATACCGACGATCGAATCTCGAGCAAGTATAATATCGCTAGACAAAGGGAATTGTATACGGGGTCAATTGAGTCCTTGACATCGTGGTTCATCCGATGAGATCATCGTGGAACATGTGGGAGCCAACATGGGTATCCAGATCCCGCTGTTGGTTATTGACCGGAGAACGTCTCGGTCATGTCTGCATGGTTCCCAAACCCGTAGGGTCTACACACTTAAGGTTCAATGACGCTAGGGTTATAGGGAATAGATATACGTGGTTACCGAATGTTGTTTGGAGTCCCGGATGAGATCCCGGACGTCACGAGGTGTTTCGGAATGGTCCGGAGGTGAAGATTTATATATGGGAAGTCCTGTTTTGGTCACCGGAAAAGTTTCGGGTGTTATCGGTAACGTACCGGGACCACCGAGAGTGTCCCTGGGGTCCACCAAGTGGGGCCACCGGCCCCAGAGGGCAGCATGGGCCAAGTGTGGGAGGGGACCAGCCCCAGGTGGGCTGGTGCGCCCCCCTACGAGGGCCCAAGGCACCTAGGTTTTGGGGAGGGGGCACACCCACCTTACTTGGGGGGCAAGTTTCCCCTCTCCCCCCTTGGCCGCCACCCATATGGGGATTGGGGCTGCCGCCACCCCTAGGGAGGGAACCATAGCTGGGTGTGCAGCCCTCCCTCTCCCCCTATAAATAGTGGAGGCAAAGGGGCAGCCCAACACACGAAGTTCTTCTCCTGTTGGCGCAGCCCTACCTCTCTTTCTCCTTCTCTCCCGCGGTGATTGGCGAAGCCCTGCAGGATTGCCACACTCCTCCATCACCACCACGCCATTGTGCTGCTGCTGGATGGGGTCTTCCTCAACCTCTCCCTCTCTCCTTGCTGGATCAGGGCATGGGAGACGTCACCGGGCTGTACGTGTGTTGAACGCGGAGGTGCCGTCCGTTCGGCACTAGGATCTCCGGTCATTTGGATCATGACGAGTATGACTACTTCAACCCCGTACTCTTGAATGCTTCCGCTTAGCGATCTACAAGGGTATGTAGATGCACTCTCCTTCCCCTCATTGCTAGTCTCTCCATAGATAGATCTTGGTGACTCGTAGGAATTTTTATGAATATCTGCTACGTTCCCCTTCAGTGGCATCATGAGCTAGGTCTATTGCGTAGATTCTTTGCACGAGTAGAACAAAAAGTAGTTGTGGGCGTTGATTTTGTTCAATATGCTTACCGTTACTAGTCCAATCTTGTTTCAGTGGCATTGCAGGATGAAGCGGCCCGGACCGACCTTACACGTACACTTACATGAGACAGGTTCCACCGACTGACATGCACTTGTTGCATAAGGTGGCTAGCGGGTGCCAGTCTCTCCCACTTTAGTCGAATCGGATTCGATGAAAAGGGTCCTTATGAAGGGTAAATAGCAATTGACATATCACGTTGTGGTTTTTATGGAGGTAAGAAACGGTCTTGCTAGAAACCCATAGCAGCCACGTAAAACAAGCAAACAACAATTAGAGGACGTCTAACTTGTTTTTGCAGGGTATGCTATGTGATGTGATATGGCCAAGAAGAATGTGATGAATGATATGTGATGTATGAGATTGATCATGTTCTTGTAATAGGAATCACGATTTGCATGTCGATGAGTATGACAACCGGCAGGAGCCATAGGAGTTGTCTTTATTTATTGTATGACATGCGTGTCATTGAACAACGCCATGTAATTACTTTACTTTATTGCTAACCGGTAGCCATAGTAGTAGAAGTAATAAGTTGGCGAGACAACTTCGTGGAGACACGATGATGGAGATCATGATGATGGAGATCATGATGATGGAGATCATGGTGTCATGCCGATGATGATGATGATCATGGAGCCCCGAAGATGGAGATCAAAAGGAGCAATATGATATTGGCCATATCATGTCACTATTTGATTGCATGTGATGTTTATGATGTTTATACATCTTATTTGCTTAGAATGGCGGTAGTAAATAAGATGATCCCTCATTAAAATTTCAAGAAAGTGTTCCCCCTAACTGTGCACCTTTGCGAAAGTTCGTCGTTTCGAAGCACCACGTGATGATCGGGTGTGATAGATTCTAATGTTCACATACAACGGGTGTAAGCCAGATTTACACGCGTGAAACACTTAGGTTGACTTGACGAGCCTAGCATGTACAGATATGGCCTCGGAACACAAGAGACCGAAAGGTCGAGCATGAGTCGTATAGTAGATACGATCAACATGAAGAAGTTCACCGATGATGACTAGTCCGTCTCACGTGATGATAGGACACGGCCTAGTTGACTCGGATCATGTAATCACTTAGATGACTAGAGGGATGTCTATCTGAGTGGGAGTTCATAAGATGAACTTAATTATCCTGAACATAGTCAAAAGATTCTTGCAAATTATGTCGTAGCTCGCGCTTTAGTTCTACTGTTTTAGATATGTTCCTAGAGAAAATTTAGTTGAAAGTTGATAGTAGCAATTATGCGGACTGGGTCCGTGAACTGAGGATTGTCTTCGTTGCTTTGTAGAAGGCTTATGTCCTTAATGCACCGCTCGGTGTGCTAGACCTCGAACGTAGTCTGTGGATGTTGCGAACATCTGACATACACGTTTTGATAACTACGTGATAGTTCAGTTAAATGGTTTAGAGTAGAGGCACCAAAGACGTTTTCGAAACGTCGCGGAACATATGAGATGTTTTGAGGGCTGAAATTGGGATTTCAGGCTCGTGCCCACATCAAGAGGTATGAGACCTCCAATGATTTTCTTAGCCTGCAAACTAAGGAAGAAAAGCTCAATCATTGAGCTTGTGCTCAGATTGTCTGATTACAACAATCACTTTAATCGAGTGGGAGTTGATCTTCCAGATGAGATAGTGATGTTTCTCCAAAGTCATTGCCACCAAGCTGCTAGAGCTTTGTGATGAAGTATAACATATCAGGGATAGATATGAGGAACCTTGAAGTATTCGCGATGTTTGACACCCCGAAAGTAGAAGTCAAGTAGGAGCATCAATTGTTGATGGTTAGTAAAACCACTAGTTTCAAAAAGGGCAAGGGCAAGAAGGGATACTTCATGAAACGGCAAATCAGCTGCTGCTCTAGTCGAGAAACCCAAGGTTGAACCCAAACCCGAGACTAAGTGCTTCTGTAATAAGGGGAACAACCACTGGAGCAGAATCACCCTAGATACTTGGTAGATGAGAAGGCTGACAAGGTCGATAGAAGTATATTGGATATACATTATGTTAATGTGTACTTTACTAGTACTCCTAGTAGCACCAGGGTATTAGATACCAGTTCAGTTGCTAAGTGTTAGTAACTCAAAATAAAAGGCTACGGAATAAACGGAGACTAGCTAAAGGTGAGCTGATGATATGTGTTGGAAGTGTTTTCCAATCTTGATGTGATCAAGCATCGCACGCTCCCTCTACCATCGAGTTTGGTGTTTGCGTTGAGCATAGAGATGATTGGATTATGTCTATCACAATACGGTTATTCATTTAAGGAGAATAATGGTTACTCTGTTTATTCGAATAATACCTTCAATGGTCTTGCACCCAAAATGAATGGTTTATTGAATCTTGATCGTAGTGATACACATGTTCATGCCAAAAGATATAAGATAGTAATGATAGTACCACCTACTTGTGGCACTGCCGTGTAAGTCATATTGGTATAAAATGCATGAAGAAGCTCCATGTTGATGGATCTTTGGACTCACTCATTTTTGAAAAGTTTGAGACATGCGAACCATGTCTATTGGTGTATATGCATGAAGAAACTCCATGCAAATGGACCGTCTTGGACTCACTTGATTTTGAATCACTTGAGACATGCAAATCATACCACATGGGCAAGATGACTAAAAGCCTCGTTTTCGGTAAAATGGAACAAGAAAGCAACTTGTTGGAAGTAATACATTTTGATGTGTGCAGTCCAATGAGTGCTGAGGCACGCAGTGGATATCATTATGTTCTTACTTCACGGATGATTTGAGTAGATACTGAGTATATTTACTTGATGAAACACAAGTCTGAATTATTGAATGGTTCAAGTAATTTCAGAGTGAAGTTGAAGATCATCGTGACAAGAGGATAAAATGTCTATGATATGATCATAGAGATGAGTATCTGAGTTATGAGCTTTGGCACGCAATTAAGACATTGTGGAAATTGTTTCACAATTAATACCGCCTGGAACACCATAGTGTGATGGTGTGCACGAACATCATAGTTGCACCCTATTGGATATGGTGCGTACCATGATGTCTCTTATCGAATTACCACTATCATTCATGGGTTAGGCATTAGAGACAACCGCACTCACTTTATAGGGCACCACGTAATTTCGTTGAGACGACACCGTTGGAGCTATGGTTTGGAGAAACCTAAGTTGTCATTTCTTAAAAGTTTGGGGCTGCGATGCTTATGTGAAAAAGTTTCAGGTTGATAAGCTCGAACCCAAAGCGGATAAAATGCATCATCATAGGACACCCAAAATAGTTGGGTATACCTCCTAATTCAGATCCGAAAGCAATAGGGATTGTTTCTTGAATTGGGGCTTTCTCAAGGAAAGGTTTGTCTCGAGAATTGAGTGGGAGGATGGTGGAGACTTGATGAGGTTATTGAACCGTCACTTCAACAAGTGTGTAGCAGGGCACAGGAAGTTGTTCCTGTGGCGCCTAAACCAATTGAAGTAGAAGCTTATGATAGTGATCATGAAGTTTTGGATCAAGTCACTACCGTACCTCATAGGGTGACAAGGACGCGTACTACTTTAGAGTGGTACAGTAATCCTGTCTTGAAGGTCATATTGCTGGACAACAATGAACCTACGAGCTATGGAGAAGCGATGGTGGGCCCAAATTCCGACAAATGGTTAGAAGCCATGAAATACGAGATAGGATCCATGTATTAGATCAAAGCATGGACTTTGGTGGACTTGCCCGATGATCAGCAAGCCATTGAGATAAATGGATCTTTAAGAAGAAGACGGACGTGGACGGTAATGTCACCGTCTATGAAGCTTGACTTGTGGCGAAGAGTTTTTACAACTTCAAGGAGTTGACTACGATGAGATTTTCTCATCCGTAGCGATGCTTAAGTCCGTCGGAATCATGTTAGCATTAGCTGCATTTATGAAATCTGGCAGACGGATGTCAAAACGAGTTTCCTTACCAGTTTTCGTAAGGAAGGTTGTATGTGATACAATCAGAAAGGTTTTGTCGATTCTAAGGATGCTAAAAGGTATGCTAGCTCCAGCGATCCTTCTAAGGACTGGAGTAAGCATCTCGGAGTTGGAATATGCACTTTGATAAGATGATCAAAGATTTTGGGTTTATACAAAGTTTATGAGAAACTTGTATTTCCAAAGAAGTGAGTGGGAGCACTATAGAATTTCTGATGAGTATATGTTGTTGACATATTGTTGATCAGAAATGATGTAGAATTTCTGGAAAGCATATAGGGTTATTTGAAAGGTGTTTTTCAATGGAAAACCTGGATTAAGCTACTTAAACATTGAGCATCAAGACCTATGAGGATAGATCAAAAACCCTAAATGGTACTTTCAAATGAGCATATACCTTGACATGATCTTGAAGGTGTTCAAGATCGATCAGTCAAAGAAGGAGTTCTTGCTTGAGTTGTAAGGTATGAAGTTAAGAGTTAAAGCTCGACCACGGCAGAAGAGAGAGAAAGGACAAATGTCGTCCCCTGTGCTTCAGACGTAGGCTCTATAGTATGCTAATGCTGTGTACCGCACCGGAAGTGTGCCTTGCCATGAGTCAGTCAAGGGGTACAAGAATGATCCAGGAATGGATGATTGGACAGCGGTCAAAATTGTCCTTGAAGTAAATAAGGACATGTTTCTCGATTATGGAGGTGATAAGGAGTTCGGCGTAAAGGGTTACGTCAATGCAAGCTTTAAGACCTATCTGAATGACTCTGAGTAGCAAACCGGATACGTATAGTGGAGCAACCATTTGGAATAGCTCCAAGTGGAGCGTGGAAGTAGCATTTATAATATGACATAGAGAATTGCGAAGTACATACGGATCTGAATGTTGCAGACCCGTTGACTAAAACCTCTCTCACAAGCAAAACATGATCAAACCCCAGAACTCATTGAGTCTAAATCACATGATGATGTGAACTAGTTTAGTGACACTAGTAAACTCTTTGGATGTTGGTCACATGGAGATGTGACCTGTCAATGTTAATCACATGGCAATGTGAACTAGATTATTAACTCTAGTGCAAGTGGGAGACTGTTGGAAATATGCCCTAGAGGCAATAATAAATCAGTTATTATTATTATATTTCCTTGTTCATGGTAAATCATTTATTATCCATGCTATAATTGTATTGATTGGAAACTCAGATACATGTGTGGGTACATAGACATCACCATGTCCCTAGTAAGCCTCTAGTTGACTAGCTCGTTAATCAATAGATGGTTATAGTTTCCTGACCATGGACATTGGATGTCGTTGATGACGGGATCACATCATTAGGAGAATGATGTGATGGACAAGACCCAATCCTAAGCCTAGCACAAAGATTGTGTAGTTCATATGCTAAAGCTTTTCTAATGTCAAGTATCATTTCCTTAGACCATGAGATTGTGCAACTCCCGGATACCGTAGGAATACTTTGGGTGTACCAAACATCACAACGTAACTGGGTGGCTATAAAGGTGCACTACTGGTATCTCCGAAAGTGTCTGTTGGGTTCGCACGAATCGAGACTGGGATTTCTCACTCCGTGTGACGGAGAGGTATCTCTGGGCCCACTCGGTAGGACATCATCATAATGTGCACAATGTGACCAAGGGGTTGATCACGGGATGATGTGTTACGGAACGATAAAGAGACTTGCCGGTAACGAGATTGAACAAGGTATCGGCATACCGACGATCAAATCTCGGGCAAGTATAATACCGCTAGACAAAGGGAATTGTATATGGGATCGATTGAGTCCTTGACATCATGGTTCATCCGATGAGATCATCATGGAACATGTGGGAGCCAACATGGGTATCCAGATCCCGCTGTTGGTTATTGACCGGAGAACGTCTCCATCATGTCTGCATGGTTCCTGAACCCGTAGGGTCTACACACTTAAGGTTCGATGACGCTAGGGTTATAGGGAATAGATATACGTGGTTACGGAATGTTGTTCGGAGTCCCGGATGAGATCCCGGACGTCACGAGGAGTTCCGGAATGGTACGGAGGTAAAGATTTATATATGGGAAGTCCTGTTTTCGTCACCGGAAAAGTTTCGGGTGTTATCGGGACCACCGAGAGGGTCCCGAGGGTTCACCAAGTGGGGCCACCGGCCCAGAGGGCAGCATGGGCCAAGTGTGGGAGGGAACCAGCCCCAGGTGGGCTGGTGCGCCCCCCCACAAGGGCCCAAGGCACCTAGGGTTTGGGGAGGGGGCGCACCCACCTTACTTGGGGGGCAAGTTTCCCCTCCCCCCCCCCCTTGGCCGCCACCCAGATGGGGATTGGGGCTGCCGCCACCCCTAGGGAGGGAACCCTAGGTGGGGGCGCAGCCCTCCCTCTCCCCCTATATATAGTGGAGGCAAAGGGGCAGCCCAACACACGAAGTTCTTCTCCTGTTGGCGCAGCCCTACCTCTCTTTCTCCTCCTCTCCCGCGGTGCTTGGCAAAGCCCTGCAGGATTGCCACGCTCCTCCATCACCACCACGCCGTTGTGCCGCTGCTGGATGGGGTCTTCCTCAACCTCTCCCTCTCTCCTTGCTGGATCAAGGCATGGGAGACGTCACCGGGCTGTACATGTGTTGAACGCGGAGGTGCCGTCCGTTCGGCACTAGGATCTCCGGTGATTTGGATCACGACGAGTACGACTCCTTCAACCCCGTTCTCTTGAACGCTTCCGCTTAGCGATCTACAAGGGTATGTACATGCACTCTCCTTCCCCTCGTTGCTAGTCTCTCCATAGATAGATCTTGGTGACTCGTAGGAAATTTTTTGAATTTCTGCTATGTTCCCCTTCACCTCTAGGGCCACCTTCGCCATCGTCGGGAGCCTTCGGGACAACACCTCCGTGTCATCCGCAGGTCAAGGATACGTGGCCGTCGTGAGTGAGTTCATTGCTGACTCACTCTGGGACCCGTCTGAAGACGACACTTAGGGATGGACCCTGACCAGATTGCATACAAGTTCGGCATTATAAACGATACTATGAAGCAAAATTATGATTGAGTGCGGACACTTACGATCGCACAAGGGGCTTCTTCCTGGGCAGCCACCTTTCCTCGCTATCGGCGGCGGTGGCGGAGTAGTCCGGAAGGGATGCCTTTCCCTTCTTGGACGTTCTAGTCTCTCCCACCGGGGCGGCCTTCCTCTTCTTCCCTCCCCCAGTGCGGGGCGGTGGTGTTTCTCCTTGTTCCTCCTCGCCTCCGTAGGAGGAATCTGCCTCGTCATCATTTGACGACAAGGGTATGACGGCCCTACGCCGGGGGCCTCTCCTGGCCCCCTGGTTCGCCGTCTCTGGCCCCCCATCCTTTCTGGACGGGGCGGCCTCCTCTTCTTCTTCTTCCCCTTCGGGGGAGGAATGCGCCTCGTCGTTTTTGGACGAGGCTTGCGCAACCTTATTTTGGAGACCCTTTCGGGTCCCCGGGGCCTTCTTATCGGCCTTCTTCTCCGGCCCCTTATAGGGTGCCGGGACCAGCATCTTCGTCAGAAGATCATTGGCTGGGCTTTCTGGCAATGGAGCCGGACTATCGATCCGCTCCGCTGTCTCCACATACTCCTAAAACGAATATACACAATCAGTTAGGAATTTTCCATAAATACATTGGGAAGAAGCGGACCCGGTGGCGGCCTGAGAACTCACCTGGGTGGGGTGCCGTGCGGCGTGGAGCCCGCGGTCCTTGGTTATAAGAGGAGGTACTTCGGTGGCCTTGAATAGCGCCTTCCACGCGTACTTGTGCTTCATGCCGTAGAGCCTCTGAAGCGCCTGGTGTTCGGCCGGGACGAACTCCCACAGATTGAATGCCCGCCTTTGGCACGACAGAATCCGGCGAATGAGCATAACTTGGATCATGTTAACAAGCTTGATGTTCTTGTCCTTCATGCCCTTGATGCAGTTGATGAGTCCGGTAAGCTCTGTAGATTCGCCCCATAGTAGGCACTTATGTTCCGAGGAGGTGAGCCGCATAGGGGTTCCAGATCGGAACTCGGGGGCCGCCGCCCAGTTGGCGTCACGCGGCTCGGTGATGTAGAACCACCCCGATTGCCACCCCTTCATGGTTTCCGCAAAGGAGCCTTCGGGCTAGGTGACATTAGGCATTTTTCCCACCATGGCTCCTCCGCACTCCGCTTATTAGCCACTCACGATCTTTTGCTTCACGCAGAAGATTTGCAGCCACAAGGCAAAATGAGGCTTGATGCGGAGGAAAGCCTCGCATACGACGATGAACGCCGAGATGTTGAGGACGAAGTTCGGAGCTAGATCATGAAAGTCTAGCCCGTAGTAGAACATGAGCCCGCGGACAAAGGGGTGGAGTGGAAACCCCAGTCCACGGACGAAGTGGGCCAGGAACATGACCCTCTCGTAGGGTCCTGGAGTTGGAATGACCTGCCCCTCGTCTGGTAGCCGGTGCGCTATATCTGCGGCCAAGTATCCGGCCGCCCTGAGATTCGTGGTCTTCTTCTCTGTCACGGTGGAAGCCACCCACTTGCCTCCTGCTCCGGACATGACTAACTGTGCAGAGAAAACCTGGGCTAGGGCGCTGGAGCTTGAGGGGGGAAAGAGTATGCGAGGGAGGAAGAAGGCGTGGGTAAGAACGGGGAACTCTTATCCCTTTATAGAGGCGACGAAAGCGGTGCGCCTCCCCACTAGCCTGTTGAGAACCGCTTACTTCCCAAGCACCACGATTGATGGCCCAGGGGAATTACCCATACCCGCATTGATGAGAATCCCGTGATAAGGGGACATGATCTCTGCTTTGACAAGACGTGTCAAGGAAACCACCTCGCAATACGCACTATGGCTGGTTGTGAAAAATGGTTCGAATAATGACCTAGCTCTAGTGGCATGTCACGTTGTCTAAAAATTGTCAGCTGAAGTATCACTCTCTCTACGGTGGTATGTGAGGATCATTTTGCAGATCCGGACATGGCCTGCGTGTTCGATAATAACCTTGAAGCATTTGAAGGAAGAACCCGCCTTGAATGCCGAAGACAAGACTGCTCGCCGGACTCATCGTCATTGAAGCCTATTTCAGGGGCTACTGAGGAGTCCTGGATAAGGGGGTATCCGGATGGCCGGACTATATTCATCGTCCGGACTATAGAAGCGTCAAGATACAAGACTCAAGACTTCGGCTCGTGTTCGGATGGGACTCTCCTTTGCATGGAAGACAAGCTTGGCGATCCAGATATTATGTTTCCTTCCTTGTAACCAACTCCATGTAAACCCTAGCTCTCCGGTGTCTATATAAACCGGAGAGGATGGTCCTTAGAAGGCCGATGACATTTACAATCATACCATCATAGGCTAGCTCTTTGGGTTTAGCCTCTATGATCTCGTGGTAGATCTACTCTTGTATTCTACATACCTTCAATATTAATCAAGCAGGAAGTAGGGTTTTACCTCCATCGAGAGGGCCCGAACCTAGGTAAACATTGTGTCCCTTGCTTTTTGTTACCACCAGCCTAAGACACACAGATCGGGACCCCCTACCCGAGTTCCACTGGTTTTGACACCGACACTGGCCAATGATCTTCTGACGAAGATGCTGGTCCCGGTACCCTATAAGGGGCTGGAGAAGAAGGCCGTTAAGAAGGCCCCGGGGACCCGAAAGGGTCTCCAAAATAAGGTTGCGCAAGGCTCGTCCAAACACGACGAGGCGCATTCCTCCCCCGAAGGGGAAGAAGACGAAGAGGAGGCCGCCCCGTTCGGAAAGGATGGGGGGCCGGAGACGGCGAACCAGGGGGCCAGGAGAGGCCCCCGGCGTAAGGCCGTCATACCCTTGTCGTCCGATGATGACGAGGAAGATTCCTCCTGTGGAGGCGAGGAGGAACAAGGATAAACACCACCTCCCCGCACTGGGGGAGGGAAGAAGAGGAAGGCCGCCCCGGTGGGAGAGACTGGGACGTCCAAGAAGGGAAAGGCATCCCTTCCGGACTACTCCGCCACCGCTGCCGATAGCGAGGAAGGGTGGCTGCCCAGGAAGAAGCCCCTTGTGCGATCGTTAGTGTCTACACTCAATCGTAATTTCGCTTCATAGTATCATTTATAATGCCGAACTTGTATGCAGTCCAGCCAGGGTCCATCCCAAAGTGTCGTCTTCGAACGGGTCCCTGAGTGAGTCAGCAATAAACTCACTCCCAACAGCCACGTATCCTCGACCTGCGGATGACACGGAGGTGTTGTCCCGAAGGCTCCCAACGATGGCGGAGTTGGCCCTAGAGGCGCCTCAAGGCGGTGTCCCAGACGTCGGACTCGTGGGGTTCAAGGTCCCCGTGGATCATGTTGATGAGAGCCACGGTAAGCCGGTCTCTCAGCCGAACACTATTCCGGAGCCTTCAGTGGTTCCGGACTTAGGTAGGTAGCCCCTCGTTATGGAGGAAGGGCCGTCTGTATCAAGGACATCCGTTTTGCCCCAGGTGCCGGATAGTCTGCTGGAAGCGCTTCGCAACACTTCCCTAGGTGAAGAGCACCGTACTGTCATGAGTGCGGTGATTCAGAAGGTTTTGTCCGCCAAGAGAGGACTAACTGAAGCCTGCACCAACCTCCTAACAGGCTTTGAGGTAAGCAGTAAAAATATGTGAAGTTACCACCCGATAGGTAGTAGCCCCTGATACTCTGTTTGGTGTTCGGAAAGAAAAACCAAATAGAGGGTCAATTATAATCCGCAGGAGTGTGACAATAATTTTGAATGTAAATAAACAGACTGTGCTGCTGGCCACTACTGCTCGCATGGCCGAAATCGCCAGCCTAACGCAGGATTTAGAGCGGGCACAGGGAGAGCTCGGCCTCGCGAGGAGGCAGCTCGAGGAGAGCAAAGGTAAATGATTCCCCTATCTCAAGAAGGCGCTGCCCGAGGCCGAACACAAAGCGGCCTTGGAACTCAAGGAGCACGAAAAGCAAGAGGCCCGAGTGGGCGAGGTACAAGTGTTGGAAATATGCCCTAGAGGCAATAATAAAAGTGTTATTATTATATTTCTTTGTTCATGATAATAGTCTTTTATTCATGCTATAACTGTATTATCCGGAAATCGTAATACACGTGTGAATACATAGACCACAATATGTCCCTAGTGAGCCTCTAGTTGACTAGCTCGTTGTGATCAATAGATAGTCACGGTTTCCTGGCTATGGACATTGGATGTCGTTGATAACGGGATCACATCATTAGGAGAATGATGTGATGGACAAGACCCAATCCTAAGCCTAGCAGAAAGATCGTGTAGTTCGTATGCTAAAGCTTTTCTAATGTCAAGTATCTTTTCCTTAGACCATGAGATTGTGCAACTCCCGGATACCGTAGGAATGCTTTGGGTGTACCAAACGTCACAACGTAACTGGGTGGCTATAAAGGTGCATTACAGGTATCTCCGAAAGTGTCTGTTGGGTTGGCACGAATCGAGACTGGGATTTGTCACTTCGTGTAAACGGAGAGGTATCTCTGGGCCCACTCGGTAGGACATCATCAGAATGTGCACAATGTGACCAAGGGGTTGATCACGGGATGATCTGTTACGGAACGAGTAAAGAGACTTGCCGGTAACGAGATTGAGCAAGGTATCGGTATACCGACGATCGAATCTCGGGCAAGTACAATACCGCTAGACAAAGGGAATTGAATACGGGATCGATTGAGTCCTTGACATCGTGGTTCATCCGATGAGATCATCGTGGAACATGTGGGAGCCAACATGGGTATCCCGATCCCGCTGTTGGTTATTGACCGGAGAACGTCTCGGTCATGTCTACATGTCTCCCGAACCCGTAGGGTCTACACACTTAAGGTTCGATGATGCTAGGGTTATAAAGGAAATTTGTATGTGGTTACCGAATGTTGTTCGGAGTCCCGGATGAGATCCCGGACGTCACGAGGAGTTCCGGAATGGTCCGGAGGTAAAGATTTATATATGGGAAGTCCTGTTTTGGTCACCGGAAAAGTTTCGGGGTTTATCGGTAACGTACCGGGACCACCGGGAGGGTCCTTGGGGTCCACCAAGTGGGGCCTGTTGGAAATATGCCCTAGAGGCAATAATAAAAGTGTTATTATTATATTTCTTTGTTCATGATAATAGTATTTTATTCATGCTATAACTGTATTATCCGGAAATCATAATACACGTGTGAATACATAGACCACAATATGTCCCTAGTGAGCCTCTAGTTGACTAGCTCGTTGTGATCAACAGATAGTCATGGTTTCCTTGCTATGGACACTGGATGTCGTTGATAACGGGATCACATCATTAGGAGAATGATGTGATGGACAAGACCCAATCCTAAGCCAAGCACAAAGATCGTATAGTTCGTATGCTAAAGCTTTTCTAATGTCAAGTATCTTTTACTTAGACCATGAGATTGTGCAACTCCCGGATACCGGAGGAATGCTTTGGGTGTACCAAACGTCACAACGTAACTGGGTGGCTATAAAGGTGCACTACAGGTATCTCCGAAAGTGTCTGTTGGGTTGGCACGAATCGAGACTGGGATTTGTCACTCCGTGTAAACGGAGAGGTATCTCTGGGCCCACTCGGTAGGACATCATCAGAATGTGCACAATGTGACCAAGGGGTTGATCACGGGATGATGTGTTACGGAACGAGTAAAGAGACTTGCCGGTAACGAGATTGAACAAGGTATCGGTATACCGACGATCGAATCTCGGGCAAGTAAAATACCGCTAGACAAAGGGAATTGTATACGGGATTGATTGAGTCCCTGACATCGTGGTTCATCCAATGAGATCATCGTGGAACATGTGGGAGCCAACATGGGTATCCAGATCCCACTGTTGGTTATTGACCGGAGAACGTCTCGGTCATGTCTGCATGGTTCCCGAACCCGTAGGGTCTACACACTTAAGGTTCGATGATGCTAGGGTTATAAAGGAAGTTTGTATGTGGTTACCGAATGTTGTTAGGAGTCCCGGATGAGATCCCGGACGTCACGAGGAGTTCCGGAATGGTCCGGAGGTAAAGATTTATATATGGGAAGTCCTGTTTTGGTCACCGGAAAAGTTTTGGGGTTTATCGGTAACGTACCGGGACCACCGGGAGGGTCCCGGGGGTCCACCAAGTGGGGCCACAAGCCCCAGAGGCATACATGGGCCAAGTGTGAGAAGGCACCAGCCCCTAGGTGGGCTAGGGCGCCTCCCACCATGGCCCATGCGCCTAGAAGGGGAGAGGGGGGGCAAACCCTAAGGGCAGATGGGCCCTAAGGCCCATACTCCCTGCGCCTCCCTCTCCTCCCCCCTTGTGGCCGCCACCCATAGATGGGTTTGGGGCTGCCGCCCCCTAGGGGTGGGAACCCTAGAGGGGGCACACCCTCCTCCCTCTCCCCTATATATAGTGAGGCATAGGGCTGCCCATAACACGCGATCTGATCTCCCTCTATTGGTGCAGCCCTGCCTCTCCTCCTCCTCCTCTCCGTAGGTGCTTGGCGAAGCCCTGCTAGATTGCCACGCTCCTCCATCACCACCACGCCGTTGTGCTGCTGCTGGATGGAGTCTTCCTCAACCTCTCCCTCTCTCCTTGCTGGATCAAGGCATGGGAGACGTCTTCGGGCTGTACGTGTGTTGAACGCGGAGGTGCCGTCCGTTCGGCACTAGGATCTCCGGTGATTTGAATCACGACGAGTACGACTCCTTCAACCCCGTTCTCTTGAACGCTTCCGCTTAGCGATCTACAAGGGTATGTAGATGCACTCTCCTTCCCCTCGTTGCTGGTTTCTCCATAGATAGATCTTGGTGACACGTAGGAAAATTTTGAATTTCTGCTACGTTCCCCAACAGGGCCACCAGCCCCGGAGGGCTTCATGGGCCAAGTGTGGAAGGGGACCAGCCCCAAGTGGGCTGGTGCGCCCTCCCACAAGTCCCAAGGCGCAAGGGAAGAGGAGAGGGGGCAAACCCGAGGGCAGATGGGCCCTAAGGCCCATCCTGGTGCGCCTCCCTCTCCCCCTCCCCCTTGGCCGCCTCCCTTAGATGGGATCTAGGCTGGCCGCCACCCCTAGGGGTGGAAACCCTAAAGGGGGCGCAGCCCCTCCCCTTCCCCTATATATACTTGGCCTAGGGGCTGCCCAACACACGCGATCTGATCTCCTTCTATTGGTGCAGCCCTGCCTCTCCTCCTCCTCCTCTCCGCAGGTGCTTGGCGAAGCCCTGCTAGATTGCCACGCTCCTCCATCACCACCACGCCGTTGTGCTGCTGCTGGATGGAGTCTTCCTCAACCTCTCCCTCTCTCCTTGCTGGATCAAGGCATGGGAGACGTCTTTGGGCTGTACGTGTGTTGAACACGGAGGTGCCATCCGTTCGGCACTAGGATCTCCGGTGATTAGGATCACGACGAGTACGACTCCTTCAACCCCGTTCTCTTGAACGCTTCCGCTTAGCGATCTACAAGGGTATGTAGATGCACTCTCCTTCCCCTCGTTGCTGGTTTCTCCATAGATAGATCTTGGTGACACGTAGGAAAATTTTGAATTTCTGCTACGTTCCCCAACAGTGGCATCATGAGCTAGGTCTATTGCATAGATTCTTTGCACGAGTAGAACACAAAGTAGTTGTGGGCGTTGATGTTGTTCAATATGCTTACCGTTACTAGTCCAATCTTGTTTCGACGGTATTGTGGGATGAAGCGGCCCGGACCGACCTTACACGTACTCTTACGTGAGACAGGTTCCACCGACTGACATGCACTTGGTGCATAAGGTGGCTAGCGGGTGCCAGTCTCTCCCACTTTAGTCGGAACGGATTCCATGAAAAGGGTCCTTATGAAGGGTAAATAGCAATTGACATATCACGTTGTGGTTTTGCGCAGGTAAGAAACGTTCTTGCTAGAAACCCATAGCAGCCACGTAAAACATGCAAACAACAATTAGAGGACGTCTAACTTGTTTTTGCAGGGTATGCTTTGTGATGTGATATGGCCAAGAAGAATGTGATGAATGATATGTGATGTATGAGATTGATCATGTTCTTGTAATAGGATTCACGACTTGCATGTCGATGAGTATGACAACCGGAAGGAGCCATAGGAGTTGTCTTTATTTATTGTATGACCTGCGTGTCATTGAACAACGCCATGTAATTACTTTACTTTATTGCTAACCGGTAGCCATAGTAGTAGAAGTAATAGTTGGCGAGACAACTTCATGGAGATCATGATGATGGAGATCATGGTGTCATGCCGGTGATGATGATGATCATGGAGCCCCGAAGATGGAGATCAAAAGGAGCAAAATGATATTGGCCATATCATGTAACTATTTGATTGCATGTGATGTTTATCATGTTTATGCATCTTGTTTACTTAGAACGACGGTAGTAAATAAGATGATCCCTTACAACAATTTCAAGAAGTGTTCTCCCCTAACTGTGCACCGTTGCTAAAGTTCGTCGCTTCTAAGCACCACGTGATGATCGGGTGTGATGGATTCTTACGTTCACATACAACGGGTGTAAGACAGATTTACACACGCGAAACACTTAGGGTTAACTTGACGAGCCTAGCATGTACAGACATGGCCTCGGAACACAGAAACTGAAAGGTCGAGCATGAGTCGTATAGTAGATACGATCAACACGAAGATGTTCACCGATGATGACTAGTCCGTCTCATGTGATGATCGGACACGGCCTAGTTGACTCGGATCATGTAATCACTTAGATGACCAGAGGGATATCTATCTGAGTGGGAGTTCATAAGATGAACTTAATTATCCTGAACATAGTCAAAAGACCTTTTGCAAATTATGTCGTAAGCTTGCGCTTTAGTTCCACTGTTTAGATATGTTCCTAGAGAAAATATAGTTGAAAGTGGATAGTAGCGATTATGCGATCAGTAGAAAGCTTATGTCCTTACTGCACCGCTCAGTGTGCTGAACCCCAAACGTCGTTTGTCGATGTTGCGAACATCAGACATACACGTTTTGATAACTACGTGATAGTTCAGTTAAATGGTTTAAGTAGAGGCACCAAAGATGTTTTTCGAAATGTCGCGGAACATATGAGATGTTTCGAGGGCTGAAATTGGAATTTCAGGCTCGTGCCCACATCAAGAGGTATAAGACCTCCGACGATTTTCTTAACCTGCAAACTAAGGGAGAAAAGCTCAATTGTTGAGCTTGTGCTCAGATTGTCTGAGTGCAACAATCACTTGAATCGAGTGGGAGTTGATCTTCCATATGAGATAGTGATGTTTCTCCAAAGTCATTGCCACCAAGCTGCTAGAGCTTTGTGATGAACTATAACATATCAGGGATAGATATGATGATCCTTGAGGTATTCACGATGTTTGACACCGTGAAAGTAGAAATCAAGAAGGAGCATCAATTGTTGATGGTTGGTGAAACCACTAGTTTCAAGAAGGGCAAGGGCAAGAAGGGATACTTCATGAAACGGCAAATCAGCTGCTGCTCTAGTGAAGAAACCCAAGGTTGAACCCATACTCGAGACTAAGTGCTTCTGTTATAAGGGGAACAACCACTGGAGCAGAATTACCCTAGATACTTGGTAGATGAGAAGGCTGGCAAGGTCGATAGAAGTATATTGGATATACATTATGTTAATGTGTACTTTACTAGTACTCCTAGTAGCACCAGGGTATTAGATACCGGTTCGGTTGCTAAGTGTTAGTAACTCGAAATAAAAGCTACGGAATAAACGGAGACTAGCTAAAGGTGAGCTGACGATATATGTTGGAAGTGTTTCCAAGTTTGATGTGATCAAACATCGCACGCTCCCTCTGCCATCAAGATTAGTATTAAACCTGAATGGTTTATTGAATCTCGATCATAGTGATACACATTTTCATGCCAAAATATATAAGATAGTAATGATAGTATCACTTACTTGTGGCACTGCCACTTAAGTCATATCGGTATAAAACACATGAAGAAGCTCCATGCTGATGGATCTTTGGGCTCACTCGTTTTTGAAAAGTTTGAGACATGCGAACCATGTCTATTGGTATATATGCATGAAGAAACTCCATGCAAATGGACCATTTTGTACTCACTTGATTTTGAATCACTTGAGACATGCAAATCATACCACATGGGCAAGATGACTGAAAGCCTCGGTTTCAGTAAAATGGAACTAAAAAGCAACTTGTTGGAAGTAACACATTTTGATGTGTGCAGTCCAATGAGTGCTGAGGCATGTAGTGAATATCATTATGTTCTTACTTCAGAGATGATTTGAGTAGATACTGAGTATATTTACTTGATGAAACACAAGTCTGAATTATTGAATGGTTCAAGTAATTTCAGAGTGAAGTTGAAGATCATCGTGACAAGAGGATAAAATGTCTATGATATGATCATAGAGATGAGTATCTGAGTTACGAGTTTTGGCACACAATTAAGACATTGTGGACATTGTTTCGCAATTAGTACCGCCTGGAACACCATAGTGTGATGGTGTGTCCGAACATCATAGTTGCACCCTATTGGATATGGTGCGTACCATGATGTCTCTTATCGAATTACCACTATTGTTCATGGGTTAGGCATTAGAGACAACCACATTCACTTTAAATAGGGCACCACGTAATTCCGTT
The DNA here is from genome assembly GCF_018294505.1 of Triticum aestivum. Classification (NCBI taxonomy): domain Eukaryota; kingdom Viridiplantae; phylum Streptophyta; class Magnoliopsida; order Poales; family Poaceae; genus Triticum; species Triticum aestivum. The sequence goes on from NC_057810.1 coordinate 97,381,339, forward strand.
GAGACGACACCGTTTGAACTATGGTTTGGAGAAACCTAAATTGTCGTTTCTTATAAGTTTGGGGCTGCGACGCTTATGTGAAAAAGTTTCAGTTTGATAAGCTCGAACCCAAAGCGGATAAAATACATCTTCATAGGACACCCAAAATAGTTGGGTATACCTCCTAATTCATATCCGAAAGCAATAGGGATTGTTTCTTGAATCGGGTCCTTTCTCGAGGAAAAGTTTGTCTCGAAGAATTGAGTGGGAGGATGGTGGAGACTTGATGAGGTTATTGAACCGTCACTTCAACTAGTGTGTAGTAGGGCACAGGAAGTTGTTCCTGTGGCACCTACACCAACTGAAGTAGAAGCTTATGATAGTGATCATGAAGTTTCGGATCAAGTCACTACCGTACCTCGTAGGGTGACAAGGATACGTACTACTTCAGAGTGGTACAGTAATCCTGTCTTGAAGGTCATGTTGCTAGACAACAATGAACCTACGAGCTATGGAGAAGCGATGGTGGGCCCAAATTCCAACAAATGGTTAGAAGCCATGAAATCCGAGATAGGATCCATGTATCACAACAAAGCATGGACTTTGGTAGACTTGCCCGATGATCGGCAAGCCATTGAGATAAATGGATCTTTAAGAAGAAGACGGACGTGGATGGTAATGTCACCATCTATGAAGTTCGACTTGTGGCGAAGAGTTTTTCACAAGTTCAAAGAGTTGACTATGATGAGATTTTGTCATCCGTAGCAATGCTTAAGTCCGTCGGAATCATGTTAGCATTAGCTGCATTTATGAAATCTGGCAGACGGATGTCAAAACGAGTTTCCTTACCAGTTTTCGTAAGGAAAGGTTGTATGTGATACAATCAGAAAGGTTTTGTTGATTCTAAGGATGCTAAAAGGTATGCTAGCTCCAGCGATCCTTCTAAGGACTGGAGTAAGCATCTCGGAGTTGGAATGTACACTTTGATGAGATGATCAAAAGATCTTGGGTTTATACAAAGTTTATGAGAAACTTGTATTTCCAAAGAAGTGAGTGGGAGCACTATAGAATTTCTGATGAGTATATGTTGTTGACATATTGTTGATCAGAAATGATGTAGAATTTCTGGAAAGCATATAGGGTTATTTGAAAGGTGTTTTTCAATAGAAAACCTGGATTAAGCTACTTAAACATTGAGCATCAAGACCTATGAGGATAGATCAAAAACGCTTAATGGTACTTTCAAATGAGCATATACCTTGACATGATCTTAAAGGTGTTCAAGATGGATCAGTCAAAGAAGGAGTTCTTGCCTGAGATGTAAGGTATGAAGTTAAGACTTAAAGCTTGACCACGGCAGAAAAGAGAGAAAGGACGAAGGCCGTCCCCTATGCTACAGACGTAGGCTCTATAGTATGCTATCCTGTGTACCACACTGGAAGTGTGCCTTGCCATGAGTCAGTCAAGGGGTACAAGAATGATCCAGGAATGGATCATTGGACAGCGGTCAAAATTGTCCTTGAAGTAAATAAGGACATGTTTCTCGATTATGGAGGTGATAAAGAGTTCGGCGTAAAGGGTTACGTCGATGCAAGCTTTAACACCTATACGAATGACTCTGAGTAGCAAACCGGATACGTATAGTGGAGCAACCATTTGGAATAGCTCCAAGTGGAGCGTGGAAGTAGCATTTACAATATGACATAGAGAATTGTGAAGTACATACGGATCTGAATGTTGCAGACCCGTTGACTAAAACCTCTCTCACAAGCAAAACATGATCAAACCCCAGAACTCATTGAGTCTACATCACATGATGATGTGAACTAGTTTAATGACACTAGTAAACTCTTTGGATGTTGGTCACATGGAGATGTGACCTGTCAGTGTTAATCACATGGTGATGTGAACTAGATTATTGACTCTAGTGCAAGTGGGAGACTATTGGAAATATGCCCTAGAGGCAATAATAAAAGTGTTATTATTATATTTCTTTGTTCATGATAATAGTCTTTTATTCATGCTATAACTGTATTATCCGGACGTAATACACGTGTGAATACATAGACCACAATATGTCCCTAGTGAGCCTCTAGTTGACTAGCTCGTTGTGATCAACAGATAGTCATGGTTTCCTGGCTATGGACATTGGATGTCGTTGATAACGGGATCACATCATTAGGAGAATGATGTGATGGACAAGACCCAATCCTAAGCCTAGCACAAAGATCGTGTAGTTCGTATGCTAAAGCTTTTCTAATGTCAAGTATCTTTTCCTTAGACCATGAGATTGTGCAACTCCCGGATACCGTAGGAATGCTTTGGGTGTACCAAACGTCACAACGTAACTGGGTGGCTATAAAGGTGCATTACAGGTATCTCCGAAAGTGTCTGTTGGGTTGGCACGAATCGAGACTGGGATTTGTCACTTCGTGTAAACGGAGAGGTATCTCTGGGCCCACTCGGTAGGACATCATCAGAATGTGCACAATGTGACCAAGGGGTTGATCACGGGATGATGTGTTACAGAACGAGTAAAGAGACTTGCCAGTAACGAGATTGAACAAGGTATCGGTATACCGACGGTCGAATCTCGGGCAAGTACAATACCGCTAGACAAAGGGAATTGAATACGGGATCGATTGAGTCCTCGACATCGTGGTTCATCCGATGAGATCATCGTGGAACATGTGGGAGCCAACATGGGTATCCAGATCCCGCTGTTGGTTATTGACCGGAGAACGTCTCGGTCATGTCTACATGTCTCCCGAACCCGTCGGGTCTACACACTTAAGGTTCGATGACGCTAGGGTTATAAAGGAAGTTTGTATGTGGTTACTGAATGTTGTTCGGAGTCCCGGATGAGATCCCGGACGTCACGAGGAGTTCCAGAATGGTCCGGAGGTAAAGATTTATATATGGGAACTCCTGTTTTAGTCACCGGAAAAGTTTCGGGGTTTATCGGTAACGTACCGGGACCACCGGGAGGGTCCCGGGGGTCCACCAAGTGGGGCCACCAGCCCCGGAGGGCTTCATGGGCCAAGTGTGGAAGGGGACCAGCCCCAGGTGGGCTGGTGTGCCCTCCCAAAAGGCCCAAGGCACAAGGGAAGAGGAGAGGGGGCAAACCCTAGGGCAGATGGGCCCTAAGGCCCATCCTGGTGCGCCTCCCTCTCCCCCTCCCCCTTGGCCGCCTCCCTTAGATGGGATCTAGGCTGGCCGCCACCCCTAGGGGTGGAAACCATAAAGGGGGCGCAGCCCCTCCCCTTCCCCTATATATACTTGGCCTAGGTGCTGCCCAACACACGCGATCTGATCTCCCTCTATTGGTGCAGCCCTGCCTCTCCTCCTCCTCCTCTCCGCAGGTGCTTGGCAAAGCCCTGCTAGATTGCCACGCTCCTCCATCAGCACCACGCCGTTGTGCTGCTGCTGGATGGAGTCTTCCTCAACCTCTCCCTCTCTCCTTGCTGGATCAAGGCATGGGAGACGTCTTCGGGCTGTACGTGTGTTGAACGCGGAGGTGCCGTCCGTTCGGCACTAGGATCTCCGGTGATTAGGATCACGATGAGTACGACTCCTTCAACCCCGTTCTCTTGAACGCTTCCGCTTAGCGATCTACAAGGGTATGTAGATGCACTCTCCTTCCCCTCGTTGCTGGTTTCTCCATAGATAGATCTTGGTGACACGTAGGAAAATTCTGAATTTCTGCTACGTTCCCCAACAACAAGAAGAGCTCCGGGAGCTCGGCAAGAAGCTCGAGTCTGCGTAGCGGGAGCTTAAAGCAAAAGAGGCCGAGCTTGCAAAGGCCCTTACAAATACAAAAGACGCCAAGGCCGAAGCCAAGAGGGCTCGGCAAGAGATCCAGGAGGCCAAGAAAATAGCGGCGGTTAATAATTTTTTTATGCAAAGCAAACATGTGGACGAGGCCTTTCTTTTACTTACTCGAATCCGGAGCTCTCCAGGGGCATTCATAGACCTTCCATGCAGCGTATCAGATGCCGCGGAGTTCTACCATGCCAAAGAGGGGAGCTCAACGGAGAAGTTGTTCTAGTCCCAGTATGCTGGGGCCGAACATGCAACACCTCTGAGTGACCAACTAAAGCAGTTGGTCGAACTCCAGAAGGCGGCCGAAGTGGCTATGAAAGATCTCATAGTCCCGATATGGCCTGGTGAGCTTTTGCCCACTAGCTACTTCGGCCTGATCAAGCGGATGGTGGATTCCTGTCCGCGACTGGAAGTCATCAAGCGATCCGTTTGTATTGAGGGTGCCCACCGGGCCCTTGCCCGCGCCAAGGTGCATTGGGGAAAGCTGGATGCGGAGAAGCTGGTGAAGGACGGGCCGCTGGAGGGCAAGCCGCATCGCGTCCCCGAGAAGTATTATGATGGCATTATGAAGGGTGATTGCCTCGTGGCCGATGAATGTAGCAAAGACATAATTTTTGAATGAATTCACTTTTGTCATATTTGTAATTTAAAGACGAAGTTACTTGCACTATGCAGCGCTTTTGTGATTTAGAATATTACCTTCTGTGCGGCTGTTTATCAAAATCTGAAAGTAGGCCAGTTGTCGTCTTCCGCCCCCGTGTAACTAGTACTAGGGTGTTCGTGGAAAACCCGGACACTCTTTGTCCAAATGTTTGGTCCCTTAAGGAGGTGTCCAGCGCAGCGAACCAGGCAATCATACTATATGGCTTTATAACCTTCACTTATCCATAGAAGTCTATGATTTTAAATTTCGGTGAAGTCCCTATTATCCGAAAGGCCGAATTGGGGCGCTATACACGCCTATATCGGACAAAGCCGAATTATCGCCTAAGGCGGAAAAATCTTTAAGGATTTTAAGACCTCTCAAACAACGACCAGCTCTCGCCACATCATGCCGGACAGTTTTGTGCTTTCTCTACTGAGGTGCTCGTCCGGAAAAACCAGGGCATAATCGCAGTAGTTCTCCCTACACTACCTTAGCCGAATTAACGGAATGTAAGGTACCAAAACAAGGGAGCCGGGCTATCCCAACTGTAACCCAAGACATGATTCGGAGCTAATGCATATAATGCAATAAGTTCGGGGTGCCGCACTGTTGAAAGTGTTCGCACTTGTCTTGCCGTATTATGGGGAGCTATAAGAAGCCCCTGGCAAACTCAATGTACCAAAATATACGGGTGCAAAATCAATTAAACATTTATAAAAAATGCAAAAATAATAATAATAAGCTGATGCTGAATATTGTCTCCCATTGATAAATAATACGTTTAAGCGTATGTTTACAATGAATGCATCACGCGGAGATAAATAGGATTATTTGACATATCCTATCCAGGAGCAGGCTACGTATAGGTAGATAAAGCAGGAACAACGATCGTGAATAGATTCCACCTGGGTGTTTCCTGGTTTTCCTGAAGCCTGTTACCTCCTGGGTTTCCTCTCCTTTGTATAAGTCCGACAATCCGGCTCTTCTGGAGAAGCTGCACTAAAGCGATGTCCTTAAGGGTAAAAGGAAAGGTTACGAAGCAATACCATACTGTTGACTGGGCCACTAATACACCTCCGCCTGTCCCCATGGTATTTTGAGTGCGTAATTGTGTACGCGTGGCACGAATGCTTCTTGGGTGGGACTTGGGCGGAGGCCGGACTGCTAGTCATGCTCTTGACGTGCCTGTTGATCTTGTTGCGGGGTGTTCCGCCCTCTCTTGACGAAGCTTGAGGTTGTCGTCGCTGGATTGGTGGTTTGCCGGAGGAGGCCGCATTGAACTTCGGCCGCAAGTGCCGCAGTTTGTTCCTGTGTACGGAGAGAGCGGTCCATATGCCCGATGACTGTTATGACCCCGCGCGGGCCTGGCATCTTGAGCTTGAGGTATGCATAGTGTGGTACCGCATTGAATCTAGCAAATGCAGTTCGCCCGTGCAGTGTGTGGTAACCACTGCGGAAAGGGACGATATCGAAGATTAGCTCTTCGCTTCGGAAGTTATCCGGAGATCCGAAGACCACTTCCAATGTTATAGAGCCCGTACAGCGGGCCTCTACTCTAGGAATGACACCCTTAAAGGTGGTTTTGGTGGGCTTAATCCTTGAAGTACCGATGCCCATTTTGCGCATTGTGTACTGATAAAGAAGGTTCAGGCTGCTGCTTCCGTCCATAAGGACTCTTGTGAGGTGAAATCCGTCTATAATTGGGTCTAAAACCAATGCGGCTGAGCCGCCGTGATGGATGCTAGTAGGATGATCCCTACGATCAAAGGTGATCGGACAAGCTGACCATGGGTTGAATTTGGGGACGACTAGCTCCATCACATATACGTCCCGTAGTTCTCGCTTCCATTCCCGCTTGGGGATGTGGGTGGCGTAGATCATGTTGACCGTTTTCACCTGGGGGGATTTCTTTTGCCCCCCCCCCCATGTTCGGACGCTGGGGCTCATCGTCATCGTCGTTGTGCAGCCCCTTGTCCTTGTTTTCGGCGTTTATTTTGCCGGCCTGTTTGAATACCCAGCAGTCTCTGTTGGTTTTGTTGGCTGGCTTGTCCGGGGTGCCATGAATTTGGCATGAGCGCTCCAGTATACGGTCTAGACTAGACGGTCCTTGATTGCTACGCTTGAATGGCTTCTTCCGCTGACCGGATTTGGATCCGCTGAATCCGGCGTTGACCTCCATATCCTCGGTGTTGTCGCCGTTGTTCCGTCGCTTGTGTCTGTTCCGCCGTACCTTGCGGTTGTTGTCCCGGACATCTGAAGTTCCAGAGTGTGGCGTAGTGCTACTGCGAGCCAACCAGTTGTCCTCGCCCGCACAAAAGCGGGTCATTAGTGTCGTAAGAGCTGCCATGGACTTGGGTTTCTCCTGGCCGAGGTGTCTGGCGAGGCCCCCGTCACGGATGTTATGCTTGAAAGCCGCCAGGGCTTCGGCGTCCGGACAGTCGACTATTTGGTTCTTTTTAGTTAGGAACCGAGTCCAGAATTTCTTGGCTGATTCTCCGGGCTGTTGAGTAATGTGGCTCAAGTCATCGGCATCCGGAGGTCGCACATATGTGCCCTGGAAGTTGTCAAGAAATGCATCTTCCAGATTATCCCAACTCCCAATGGAATTTGCGGGCAGGCTGTTTAGCCAGTGCCGGGCAGGTCCTTTGAGCTTAAGGGGAAGATACTTGATGGCATGTAGATCATCTCCGCGGGCCATGTGAATGTGGAGAAGGAAATCCTCGAGCCATACCATGGGGTCTGTGGTGCCATCGTATGATTCGATTTTTACGGGTTTAAACCCTTCTAGGAATTCATGATCCATCACTTCATCAGTGAAGTAGAGGGGGTGTGCGGCGCCTCTATGCCGGGCTACGTCACGGCGCAGTACGGCTGCGCCTGACTGGTTGTATTCGGCCCGGCCGGATTTGTTGTTAGTGTATCCGATATGACGGTCATCGTCATGTGCTCCGGCTCGCCCCCGTGATCCGTAGATCGATCTTGGTTGTCCTGCAGCGTTATCCAGTTTATCGTGCAGGTCCTGAGTATTGCCCCGGGCTGTAGTAAATCGGCGCGGGGGTACAGGCTGGTATTTTGGCTGATATGTCGTTTTGTCCCGACCTTGAGGTGGTCGGTCAGCCGTGGGGTGCTCGAGTCCATATTCCTCGGCTGCCAGGACTTCTGCCATCTGTCTGTGAGCAGATCTTGATCAGCTTGGAGCTGCTCCTGCTTCTTCTTCAGGCTTCTCACAGTGGCAATAAGCCGGCGCTTGAAGCGCTCCTGCTCTGCGGGGTCTTCGGGTACGCCGAACTCGTCGTCGCCGAGGCTAATCTCGTCTTCGAAGAGGGGCATGTAGTTGTCCTCCTCCGGATACCCGTCCTTCGCCTGTTCATCTGGGCTGTCATGCCTGTCTTCCTGTTCGGCCTACTCGAAGGTGGGCTGTTCGGGGTTGTATTCGTCGTCGGCACCGTCCGGATTGTTATCGTCTCCGGTGCCGGTATTGCCTTGGCGGGGCTTGGAGCGGCGGTGGCGACGCCCATGCTTTGCTTTCTTCTTCGAGGGGTTATCCTCCGTTGCCTCATCGCCATTGGTTTCTTTCGGAGTGTCCACCATATATAGATCATATGAAGAGGTGGCTGTCCACTGCCCTGTGAGCGGTGGCCCCTGTATGTCTCCTGCATCGTCGTCCATACCGTCAATGTCTTTGAAGTCAAAGTCGAGTACGTCGGTTAAATCATCGATCGTGGCGACAAAGTGGGTGGTGGGTGGGCAGCGAATTCCCTCGTCGCCTGCTTCCCACTCAGGTCGGACATAGTTCGGCCCAGAGCCTCGTGACAAAGAGAGAGACTTCAATGAGCTCAGCATGTCACCGAAGGGCGAGTGCTGAAAGATGTCCGCAGCGGTAAACTCCATTACCGGGGCCTAGCCTGGCTCGGCTGGCTCAAGAGTGAGCGGACCAGGACCAACAGCCGGATATGAGTCCGGGGGCCCAGGGTTACAGGCCTCCACAGAGGTGGGACCCGTGTTCGGCTCCACCGCTGATAAGTGTGCGGCCTGCGGGGCGCGGTCCAGCCCTCCGTCCATAGGCAACACAACCTGCCCTAGATTTAGATCCGGGGCTGCTTCGGGGATGATGTCCCAGGCACTGTCCGACAGCAGGTCTAGGCCGTGCTCGTCGTGGCTGTCTGGCGCTCCTGGCGCATTCCCGAGCCCGTCGAAGATCAAGTCTCCGCGGATATCTACCGTGTAGTTCAAGCTTCCGAACCTGATCTGGTGGCTAGGGGCGAAGTTGTCGATCTGCTCCAACTGGCCAAGCGAATTGGCCCGCAGTGCGAAGCCGCCGAACACAAAAATCTCACCCTAAACTGCGTTGTTGACGATTAAAGACGCCATCCAGCCTTGAAGCGACGACACAGAGGAACTCTCAATGAAAGCACCAATGTCGGTGTCAAAACTGGTGGATCTCGGGTAGGGGGTCCCGATCTGTATGTCTTAGGCTGATGGTAACAGGAAGCAAGGGACACAATGTTTACCCAGGTTCGGGCCCTCTCGATGGAGGTAAAACCCTACTTCCTGCTTGATTAATATTGAAGGTATGTAGAATACAAGAGTAGATCTACCACGAGATTGTAGAGGCTAAACCCTAAGAGCTAGCCTATGATGGTATGATTGTAAATGTGATCGGCCTTCTAAGGACCATCCTCTCCGGTTTATATAGACACCGGAGAGCTAGGGTTTACATGGAGTTGGTTACAAGGAAGGAAACATAATATCTGGATCGCCAAGCTTGTCTTCCACGCAAAGGAGAGTCCCATCCGGACACGAGCCGAAGTCCTGAGTCTTGTATCTTGACGCTTCTATAGTCCGGACGATGAATATAGTCCGGCTATCCGGATACCCCCTTATCCAGGACTCCCTCAGTAGGCGCGACCATGATACGGGCTGCTAGCAGCCCTTGGATCTGAGATCAAACATAATATCCCTCCAGAATAGCCCGATGCCGTTTTGGTGCTCGCCGGCGGACATGGTGCATCACCTCACGGATGCGTGCAGCGGTCACTACTGGCCCTTGGCGGAGAACATCAAGTACGATACGTGCTATACGTTCACCATGCCGGATTCGCTGGAGGATCACTGCCGCCTGCTAGTCTCGGAGGAGGACGGTAGCGTCTTCCTCTTGATCGTTGGCACCTGCGAGGCCCGTGCAGGACGTCGCCCCGTCTCTGTAGTGTGCGTCAGGGGCAACACCGCTGATGCTGACACTGACATGAGGCCAATGTACGGGTGCGTGCTCACTGTTACTACCCCTCAAAGGTACGTGGGCGGCGACATCGGCTCCATCATGCTGACTAGGACTGTGCAGAGCTGGAACCTTCCCGCCGATGTGGACATGGAAGACGCATGGTAAGATTTACCCCGCAACACGGTGCACGGAGACAACAAGGAGGTTCACCTAGACATATGCATTACCAACTTAATTGTTGATCATTAGTCTTCGCTCAATGAAATCCGCTGTCTAAGCATGTGGAGACTTCCATGCATGATCTTGCTCTATTGGAGTATCGGGCATGAATAAAAGTGTATCCATTTATGGTTTAGTCTAGAACCTTCCATGTATGAATTTTTACTACAGTACTGGTGAAAGACTTACGATGAACCATTTCTTACATCTCCTCTGCCCCCTTCCAAGTCATCTTGATTTAATCCCTCCGTCTAGGTGTATAAGGGCATGGTTAATACTTAATAGTATAGCCAACTATTGACTATAAGAAAGTGTCATGTCATCTATAGCGAACATGTATAACAATCGATACTAAAAAACTAATCACTACTAGGAAAAGGGCTATAGATGGGATGCGCACTAATGGCGCACCTGTCAGGTGGTGCGCCACTACTATATACTAATGGCGCACCATTTGGTGATGCGCCATTAGTGTGGAAGACACTAATGGCGCACCAGACACACGGTGCGCCACTAGTAATAATTTTTTTTTCCATTTTTCCATACATACTAATGGCGCATCCGAGCGAAGTGCGCCATTACTAGTTCTAACTAGTAATGGTGCACCAGACAGACAGTGCGCCAGTACTGTATTCTTTTTTTTATTCTTTTTTTTGCAAAACTACTAATGGCGCACCATGTCACAGTGTGCCATTACTAGTTTAAACTAGTAATGGCGCACTATGACTCGGTGCGCCATTAGTATATTTTTTCTTACTTTTTTGCAAAACTACTAATGGCGCACCACCTCACATTCTTTTTCATGGGCACTTTTTGAATTCATGAGGACACTCGATCTCGATCCCCCTCCATCCCGATCTCGATTCCCCCTCCATCTCGATCTCGATCCCCCTCCATCTCGATCCAACCCGCACCCTCCCCCGCTAGCTCCACCGCCGCCGACGACCCACCGCAACCCTCCCCCGCTCCACCGCCGCCAACGAGCACCCGGCCCCCCGCACCCTCCCCCGCTCCACCGCCGCTGCCGATGATATTTTCAAGTAACAAATTTGAACTCATTTTAAAAAAAATTATTACTGTTTTTATAAAAAAAATATTACTGTTATGATTTAAACAAGTTTGAACATATTTAAACACAAATAAATATCAAACAACATTTAAAATGCATAAAAAAATTGGGGAGCCTGGGAATGGAACCCAGGACCTCCTGGTGTTTGTGCTGCGTGCTGACCAGTCGGGCTAGTGGGCGGGTTCTGGTGTGGATTGGGTTAGGTGGAATATAACCTGAGTGCTCAAACTGTAATAAAAAAACATTCTAATGGCGCACCTCTGCGGGGTGCGCCATTAGTAAGCTTCCCCCCACTCCACCTATCCCCCTCCCTCCCTTCCTCCCCACTCGACCTAATTTTCCCCAACCGTACGCCGCCGCCGCGCCTGCACGCCCCCTCCGTCCCCTCCGTCCCCTGCCGCCGCCGGACTCCACCCCCACCGCCCCCGCGCCCCCACGCCCCCCACCACTGCAGCTCCCCCGCGCCATGGCCCCCACGCCCCCGCGCCCCGAGCCGGAGGAGGAGGACCAGGAGGAGGACAAGGAGGAGGAGGAGACGACAACCGCCTCTACCTCAGCTCAGCTTTGCTGCGGCGTGGTCTTGTGCCGGCCCCGAGCCCTAGGGATCCGGCACGACCACGGCTTCCTCTGGGTCCAAGGCGGCCGGCCGGCGCCGTGTACGTCCTCGACTGCAGGTGAGCCCCTCCCCTCCACTTCCTTCTTCTTCTTCTTCTTCCTCTTGCCCTCAACCTCTGCTTTGAGTCTCGACCGCTGTGCCGGGCCCGTCCATCTCCGGCAAGCTCACCACACCGCGCGAGCTCAACGACCGCTGTGCAGGGCACCACCACGCAGGTGACCCTCTGAATGTCAAAATTTCAACATTTTGATGGAGTACAATTGTTATAGTACAGTCAGAATTGTGTATGATTGTGCCTAAAGTAGATAATAGTGGACTTTAGGCTTTTTTAGAGGCAATACTAGTGAATTTCAGTTAACTCCTTACAGTTCAGATCATATTTTGATTGTCAATAATAGTGGACTTTTAAGGGTTTTTTAGAGGCAATACTAGTGGATTTTAGGCTTTTTTACAGAAAAATAGGGGCAAGACTGTTACAGAAAAAGTCAGTTAGGTATAGTTACAGAAAAATTCAGTTAGGCTTTTTTAGAGGCAATACTATTGGATTTAGTTATCTATTTGCTAGTCCTTCAAATAGGGGCAAGACTGTTACAGAAAAATTACTAAACACAGTTAGCTACTGTCAAAAAATTCAGTTAGGTACAGTTAGCATCATGTAAGAAAATGGCCATAATGTGCCCTGATAATGATGTATTTTGTCATAAAAATATCATATTTGTGACAGTTAGCATCAGTTAGGTACAATTAGCATCAGTTAGGTACAGTTAGGTACTGTCAGGCTTGTTAGATTAATCTTCAGTTTACTTGACTTTTGAGCCTGCTAGTATTTTACTTCCATGAGTTGTTTGATTGACATGGCACATTTAGAATGGAGTTTTATATATCTTTAGCCACAGTTTACTTGACTTTCAGGTTTGCTCGGCTCTTTACTTTACTTTAATTCTGGCGGGTCGATTTCTTCTCCCACGTGTGGCATCACTGTCATATGACAGTATTAGTAAGAAAAGATTTTGTATCCTATCCCCATTGATTTTGGGAACTGTATTGCTTTTCTTGGATTTTGATTTTTAATTCTACTATTGGATTGGGTTGAGGACAAGTTTTGTAGGTCTGGACCTTCAAATTCCATTCCTAGGTAGGGTAGCAACAGCCAGTAGTTTAATTACTTAGTTTTGACTACCTGTTTGTCAATCTCTAGGCCTATAGTTGTACGCTCTAGATTTCAATTCAGATAAGCACATATCTATCATCGTTTTCATTTCATTCTCACTTTGTTTCACCTATATATGTATGCTATATATCCTCCCTCTCCACAAACAAACATAGATAGACCATTTCTTACTCTAGATAGGTATGTACCCAATTCCTACACTAGATACATAGATAGGCAACAACAGCTTAACTGATCCCAAATCCTCCTCCTTCAAGGACCACTTCTGCCATTTCTTTGCTCCATATAAATTGCAGACTAACAAATTAATGTGCTCATATATTCACATTACAGTCAGTCAAACAAGATTTGGGGGGTAGTATTTCTGATTTTAGAGCATCTTTGCTGGATGTATTTTGTGATGAAAAAGACTCTTCCTTTGCGCTAGTTTTCCTCTCGTTTGTTGTTACGCAAGATTATGATGATGGAAGAGACATTACTGAAGTGTTAAAGTATGCATGTTTTGCTTAGTTGAAGAATCTGAGATATTGTGGTACGAGTTCGTGGCTTAAATTTGCTTGTTCTTTGTTGTTGCCCATGATGTGCAACATATGCAGCTAGATTGTTCCTGCTCTTGTGTATCTGGTTTTATATTTATAACCTGCCATTACTGGATATTCCAATTGTGGTGTCCCTGTGATATAGGGTTGGCCGTTTAATTGATACACACCAAATTTGGTGCTAGCAGTGGTCGTTTCCTAATCAATCATGCCTAGTAGACTTTTTAATTAATTAGCAGCAATGAACCCTTTTTTTGGAAACTTGAAACTGACTGGCTATTTAGCAATGTTCAGTAGGACCGAATTGTAGTAGCGCATTTACAGGGTAAGCTTGATGCATTCTTTCCAGTATGTGTTCTTCTCTACTTGATGGTGTGATGAAATGGTGCTTGATCTGAAGTTAGAAAGCAAGAGTGTGACAAAGTTATGTTAGGACATAGTTTGTGATGATGCTACTTGTGATCTTGTGATGATGCTACTTGTGATCTTCTGAAATGACCCATTGGTGACTTCATTACACGGGGATAATGATTTTGTAGGTACCCCGAGAGGCCCTTGAGTTTGCCAGAATGTCGATTAACTTCCGTTCCGGCAAATTCGGGTACTCCATATGTCCTATTTTCAGCAAAGGTCATGCTGAAATTTTCCGTGAATTTTAGCATGACTTTGCTAAAAATAGGACATATGGGGTACTTGCGACTAATGCATGTTATCATGCATGTTTTATGATCTGTTGTAAGGGTACTAATTGGTCTCTTCTGCTTCTTATCAGAGATGGCGGGAAGCAGCCACCGCCGCTCTGCGACACCGCAGTACGAGTTGGATGCTTCCGAGTTCTTCAGTATCATACTTGGGACTTCAGTATCATCCATGACGCTGGTATATAAAACGAGAGATCTCCCCTTCACCCATCTCATTATGATATCTGTTTTTTGCTACATCACTCATTGTCCCAAACTGCAGAGGCTTCCTGACAGGTTTATGAACATGCTGGGTGAAGATCCGCCAAATAATGTGAAGCTGCGACAGGACGGCAGCGGGTTCCGCAGGCAGTGGGATGTGGAGTTGATGATCAAGGAGGGCCACATGTACTTGTCTCATGGGTGGGAGAAGTCCTACCGTGCCTCCTACCTGCAGCTGGGGTACTTCCTTCTCTTCAGGTACGAGGACGACGCCACCATGCTCATCATGAAGGTGTTCAACGCGACTATGTGTCGCATGCGCTACACTGACGATGATGATGCTGGTACGTTCTGCCTCTTCTTATTCCTCTACATTTGGCTTTGTCTCACATCGATTGTTAACGGTCGTTGTTGCATTTGGACAGGTAATGGGAGCAGCAGCTGCGACACTGGCTACAGCCAAAGCAGCAACGACTATGGCTGTAGCAAAAGCAACACCGATTCTGGCTTTAGCGAAAGCAGCAGCGATTCTGGCAGCAGCATAGACAACAAGAAGGATGATCCGGGCTAGAGTGCGGGAGAAGAGGAGAAGAGTGGGGATGAGGAGCTGCAGGATGACGATGGGCATCAGGCTGAGGATGACCTAGCGCTAGTGGTGGCTGACCAAGGGCAAGAGATGGTGGTGGCTGACCATGGGCAAGAGATGGTGGTGGCTGAGAATGACCTAGCGATGGTCGTGCCCGTCCTGCATGAAGGTGGCCTCGCGATGGTGGTGGTGCCTGACAATGACCACGCACCGGTGGTGGCGCCGGCGATCCCACAGGTGGGCAACATGACCACGCCAATTGTGGTAGAAGACTACATCCCACTGCCTCCACTGCCTCCATTGCCTCGCCGCTCTTGGCGCATCAGGCTGAGGAAGGAGAAGGAGAAGAACAATGCATGAGAACTGAACTTTGTCAGGTATGTCAGATCTCCAAAATGATATATATATATACTTAGTTACCTACGTTATCTCTAATATGCTTAGTTTCCTATAGGTTAGCTTCATTTTACCTAAGTTGGCTCTAATATGCTAACTTAGAGCTTATATGCTTAGTTTCCTATAGGTTAGCTCCAAAATAACTTATGTTAGCACAAAATGATCAAGTTTACATAATAATCTTATAGTCTTTTTCTTATTCTTCTTCTTTTCCAAAATGACATAGGTTAGCTTCATTTTACCTAAGTTGGCTCTAATATACTAACTTAGAGCTTATATGCTTAGTTTCCTATAGGTTAGCTCCAAAATAACTTATGTTAGCACAAAATGATCAAGTTTACATAATAAGCTTATAATCTTCTTCTTATTCTTCTTCTTTTCCAAAATTCTTCTTATTCTTCTTCTAGTGTTCTACTTCTTCTAGTGTTCTTCTAGTCTTGTTCTTCTTCTTCTTCTAACTTCTTGTTTATCATTTTGCAGATTTGATTTAATTCAAGGAAGCTTGCATGGATGGAGTGCTTCTTTTCCATTTGTGTTTTTGTTTTGTATCAATGTGAAACTTTTGTGAATTGATGGATAACGGTGTTGGATGAACAATGTGAAACTTTTGTAATATGTAACGATGGAACTATGTGTTGGCTATATATGTATATATGATGGAACTTGTGTGTTGGCTATGATTGTTATATGGATGCTTATTGTATATATATGTGTTGGATATCTCATATGTGAAATAGTGACCTGAGATTAAGAAAAAAAATTAAAAAAAAAGTTACTAATGGTGCACTACCATGTGGTGCGCCATTAGTATAGCAGACACTAGTGGCGCACTGTGGGCAAAACTAATGGCGCACTGCGTGGTGCTCCATTAGTCTACCAAATACTAATGGCGCACCAGTGGTGCGCCATTAGTAAAAAATACTTGTGGCATGATAGTAATGGCGCACCGGTAGTGCGCCATTAGTAGGCAAAACCGGTGCGCCATTAGTAGGCCTTTTCCTAGTAGTGAATTTTTAAAGATCATTTCTTGCAAAGCACAATAAGTGTTATTTCTTCACAAGTTTTGGATGCAGGTTGAACAGTTGAACGCTTTTGTTTACAAAAGATACCTTTTTATCTATTTCACCCAGATGTTTGTGAGCTCTAGAGATGAAATAATATCCGAAGAAACCTATCGATACCTGTTACACATGAGATGACCCCCACATCCTTTGTCAACATAAACAACTCCCTGATTAATGCATTTCACTCTTCCGTGCAACGCACGGGGACCTTACTATAGATTAGTACGAACAAAAATTGAACTAACATTATATATAGTATGATAAATGCTGATGCATGTCAAACAAAATTATATCATTGAAAACTATTTTCAAATACGAATCCAACGATATAGTTTTTGTTGACATGCACTAACATTTTGTCAGTTAAATCTTCAGTCAAATTCAATGGTGGACTAATAAACCACGACCAATGTAGTACAAGTGTAGAGGGCGGCGCTGCACGGGAGTCTCACCCCGCTTGTGGCGCGGCAGTTAAGCCGTCATATCACAAAACCCAACCACTGCCAGTAATAAGTGGCCTGGTAAAATAAACGGACAAGCAACCATCACATCCCTCCGTCTTTTTTGCATTTCATCTCTCTGCATTTACTTTCTCCGGTTCATCTCGCACACTCGATCCCTGGCTACTACTCCTAGTATCCCTAGCTACTACTCCTAGGGCCAGTTCTTTTGGCGGCTTAAAAAATAAGCCGTCTCTTCCCCAGCTTTTCCCATAAGACTAATCATAGTGGAGAGTAACATTAAGGCGCCTCACTCATTTATTTTGGCTTATAAACTACTAGTACTACTAGTACTCCCTTCATTTTTATATACAAGGCCACAAACTCAAATTACAGGTTCCAAGATAAAAATCAATGTGTGCTTTACAAGTCAATTTATTTTCTTGATTACCAGGTTAATTAATAGGGTGCATGCACATTAGTGGAAATTGAGTGGCCGTGAGAGAGGAAGTAGATGAGTTTGTCATTAACATCCACTACATGCATGCTAGTAATTAAGCCATGGGTTACTAGTACAAGGAAACATCATTAATGTTTGTCTCGATTACTGTTGGTGGCCTTGTATAGATGCGAAATGTATTTTTTATAGTGGCCTTGTATACAAAAATGAAGGGAGTACCTCCGTCCTGGTTTATTCGTCACCATTGTAATTTGTGGTAAATTTTGACCAAAGATTTAACTGATAAAATGTTAGTGCATGTGACATCACAAACATTTCATTAGTTAAATTTATGGTCCAAATTTGACACAGATTACAATGGGGACCAATAAACCATGACGAAGCCTAAACGAACTGGCCCCTGGTATTCCTACTAGTAGTACTAGTACTCAAGTTGGAATTCCAATTGCACGGCACAACTTGTTAGGCAAAAAATTTGATACAGGGTGTAGGAAGCAGTTTGGGAATTTGCATGCCTTTGCGACTAGTGAGATACTCCGTACAAAGTATGACAGAGAAATAACCACAGAGAAGGAAGCTAAAAGTAAACAATCAAACGAGCATTTTTACATTTGTTTTGCATTGAATCGTTTGACAAGCTTGACTAGTGTTGTTTTTCTACTTTTACAAAAACCACATCGTAATGTTAAAACGTGCATTTGCCCGTACATAAGTAATAGTAGTACTCCCTCCATCTAGGTGTATAAAGTCTTCCCTCCTACTTGGTCACGCTGCACAACCAAAGATGACTTATTCACCTTGACCGAGGGAGTAGCACAGTCTGCAAGCATATCTAGAGAGAGACGTGTAGTGCGATAGTATATAGTACTAAAGTTTGTGTTGTATGCACCTACTTACAAAATGCGTACGAATACACAAGGTTTCCAAACTTTCCCACTTACATACTTAATTAAGGATGCTAATATTTCCTGAACATTCGGGATTTATCATTTGCGTCCCAAAACTAATGAGATCACCTTACAAAACTAAATAATACTCCCTACTAAAAGCCACGGTGCTCGCAAGAGCGCTTGCGGCGCGCCATGATTGCCCTGGTGCGTGGCCGTTTCCCAGCGTGTCGACACAATGCCTCTTCCTCAGCCTCGCAACTCGCGAGGTGCTGATTGGCGGCTTGCCGGCGGGCGAGCGCGATCTCACCGGTGTGGTGATCCAGCGCTAGCAGGTACTCCTCCTTGCTGGAAGCGTGCACCCGGTCCACGTACCGCCAAGCGTAGATGAGGCGCTTGGGTCCGACTGCACTCAGGGCTTTGGCATGGACGTCCTCCGCTACCCTCACGGCCCTTGCACGAGCCTTCTGCCAAAGAGCTAATAGCCTTACTCTCTCGGATGTGAAATAGAGCTGCCAGGCAGCTTGCCCCGCGGCGCGCTTCGCTTCCTCGGCCTTCTTCTCAGCCTCTATTTTGGCGTGCTCTACCGGCAGCAAAGCCTCCCACATGGCGACATCCATTCCTTTCCCAAGCTCCTCAAGGCTGGGGGGAGGGGGGCTCGGCGGGCGGAGCGGTGTTCTCCTCGTAGCGGGGAGCCGACGCGCGTGCTGGCGAGATTGGGAACGCCGACGCATCCACCTCAACGCGTTGTTGCAGGGAGTGGAATGCCGCCGCGTCCTCCCCGACTAGTGGAGGCGAGGAACGGAATGACGAAGCATTACCATCCGGGCGGTGCAGCGAGGGGCGCTTAGGGCTTGGGAGGGGCGATGCCATGGTGGTCGATGTGAGAGGGAGGGGGAGGAGATAGCGATGAACATGAGCGTTCTTCTGAATGTCGTGGGAGGCCAGTATTTATAGCGAGCAATGGCACACCTACGTAAGATATGGACTGAGCTGCACTGACATAACTGCAGGTCCAATTGCATCACTGACATGTGGGCCAGACCCTTGTTGGGCCCATATGTCAGTGACCCAATGCACCTGCAGTTAAGTAACTAAAGCAGCGTCCTGGAAGATATGTTGCGTGATTAACGTAACAGCTACGTGGGCATATTTGTTGGAGTAAATTATGGGGGAGGGAAGGGGTCGATATATTGTTGGTCACAACAGATTGGACGAGCATGAGAGGAGGAGAGTCATGCATGCAGATTTTTTTCACACGGGGTGGAGTGGTCGGACCGCCGAAGGGAGAAGGAGAGTCTGGCAGGCATATTGTTTCCGCACATGGAGAGGAAAAGATCTGGAGACGAACAGGCTTCCTACAGGAATGGGGAACGGTGCATAATAAGTCATCTTGCATGCCGGGCTAGGTATAGTCTCAAGTCATTAAAAACATACACGCCCCTCACATGTTCATATTTCAATGTGCACTAAATTATTGCATGATGATTAAGGCTAGCCATAATGGTGGTATCTTAGCTGGTATCATGCACACGGCAATAGCAAACATGCTGATGTGGCAAAGAATTAAAGAAGAGAGGGGGGTTAGAGTAACTAGTGTTCATGCATGCATTGGTAAACACATTTTTTTGTGAAGAATGACAACATTAGTTGAGTACTTTTGCAGACTTCAAAAACTATTCCACCGCCTCTACTATCTTGCTAAGAGTAGGTGAAATTTTTGAATCGAGCCCTTTAAACTAGAAGGAAGGTAGGAGTACTCTAATAGCTAACCTTGTTGTGGTGACAAGATAGGACATGGCACGCACCTCGACGGAGGAACTAGTCTGCATTGTGCATTTAAGTTTTGTCTGAAGTCAATGTACCTCTACTGTCACCAAACTTATAGAAAAATGTATCAACTTTCACAATGTCAAATCAATTTACACTCATTATAAAATGTAGTTCTTATACTCATTATAATCAGTATTGTAGATATTGATATTTTTACTATAAATTTGGTCAAACACTTTGCAAACGGTTGACGGGAGTAAAAAGAACCAGAGGGAGTATCATGCATGCGGAGTAGGCAAAAAAATTGCTCATTTATAGTCGGCCGAAGTCTCAAAGGGCGCGACCGCGCGAGGGAGGCGAAGGTCGTGGGAGGTGCGACGGTTGTCGGAGTTAAGTGAAGTTACATCCACGCGCCAGCATGGCGTTTGAACAGGCAGAAGCTATACCGTTAGGCCTATGAATTGGGTCTAGTAGACATGACATCTAGTGGGTCCCGCATAGTTCTCAAGAATTCTTTGGGGGCTTGCAGCCGTTTATCCACCAAGCAAGCCAGCAAGCCCACGCCATTTGCACGCCCTACTCATCCCCGTCTTCTACCTTACAACAGTTCGCTCCCAGTCATCCTGTCCTTTCACATTAGTTCGCTCCCAGTTTTTTTGCGGGGTACAACAGTTCAACTTCTCCTAACACTCCTCCAAAATCCATGGCCTCCCAAATCTCCATGGTCGTCGCTGAGTACCAGGTTAGAGCCACCACCGGCGATGAGTTCATTGTCATCTACACACGTGGATCCGTGACGGTGAAAGCATGGCTTGCTCGCTTCGTACGCATGTTCAACAGGTCAACGGATGAGTGGGTCGCTGGGCTAGATGTTGAGTACACCACAATCCTGGAACTAGAGAAGATTCTAAAGGAGGCAGAGAGTTAGAAGCCAGCCGTGATCCAGGTTTGCATACATAATGTTTTCTTGGCCTACCACATATGCCATGCCGACGTTGAGTGCCAGGATTTTAAGAACTTCCTCAAGGACAAAAGAGTGAAATTCGTTACTGTAGACTTTAAGAACCACAGGGATTTCCTGCGTCGGATAGGTCTCGTTGTAGGCCAGCCCTTCGATTTCCAGAAGGCAAGCCTGGTGTCCTCCTCACAACCTTCAATGCTGACCCTGGCAACAGCCATGATTGATCCTTCGTACGCTAAACTGAAGAAACCTCATCACGAGTTTCATCATGCATGGGAGTCAAAGATATTAGATGAAGATCACATCCTGTGCGTAGCAATGGATTCCTACCTTTGTTTAAATATCTACAAGGGTTGGATGAAGAAGCAGAGCCCAGTGTCCGGTTCAAGCAAAGAAGCGTCGACAAAGAGGAAGAGGAAGAGGGACGAGGATGAAGTCGAGGATGTGGACTCGAAATCCGAGTAGGTGGCAGTGTCGTGCTCATGCTGGTTCTACTGTAGTGTCAAGCGGACTAGTTGCTTAGTTTATTTTCAAGGGTATGTTGTGCTGAGGCCCTAGCAGAACTATGTTTATGTTCTTTCTCGTCATTTGAACTCTTAAGTACGTACAGTAGTACTAGTACTATGTGTGGAGGATGTAACTACTGAGTATACACCGCCCAGGAGGGGCCGGTTCACGCTCAACTATATTGAAGCCCATGAAGACAAAGAAGATGGCGCTTTACTGATAAAGCTTGGAGGCCCAGAGCCCAAAGGAGGATTAGGGCCCATAATGTAAAACGTCATAGTTGTATAACTTGTATTGTAAGTTAGGGAAAAGGGAGAGTCTGAGCCGGACGCTTGTATGAGCCGGCCTAGGGACTCTGTAAACCAGCCGGGCGTCAACCTGTGTATATAATGGGACGACCCGGCGGCGGTTCAGGGACAATAAACAACTCGAGACTCAGGAAAAGCGTATTCGCTCCCTGGTCATCGAAACCCAACGAATTCCATCACAACTAGACGTAGGATTTTACCTTCATCGTAAGGGGCCGAACTAGTATAAAACTCTCGTGTCCCTTGTTCGGTTTAACCCCTTCAAGCTAATATCGTTGTGATGGCTCCACGACTAAGTCCTTCCATTAGGACATCTCACGTGATATTTCCACGACAGTTGGCACCCACCATGGGGCTATCGCACGATGGTTTCGAGCTCTTGAAGGGCATCTTTGAAGGACTCAAACGGTACGTGATAACCCACAAGTGTAGGTGATCACAACAGTTTTCGATAAGTACGAGTGAGGGAGTCCTGGATTAGGGGGTTTCCGGATAGCCGAACTATCACCGTTGGCCGGACTCCTGAACTATGAAGTTACAAGATTGAAGACTTCGTCCCGTGTCCGGATGGTACTTTCCTTGGCGTGGAAGGAAAGCTTGGCGATACGGATATGTAGATCTCCTACAATTGTAACCGACTCTGTGTAACCCTAGCCCTCTCCAATGTCTATATAAACCGGAGGGTTTTAGTCCGTAGGACGAACAACAATCATACCATAGGCTAGCTTCTAGGGTTTAGCCTCTTTGATCTCGTGGTAGATCTACTCTTGTACTACCCATATCATCAATATCAATCAAGCAGGAGTAGGGTTTTACCTCCATCAAGAGGGCCCGAACCTGGGCATCGTGTCCCTTGTCTCTTGTTACCATCCGCCTAGACGCACAGTTTGGGACCCCCTACCCGAGATCCGCCGGTTTTGACACCGACATTGGTGCTTTCATTGAGAGTTCCTCTGTGTCGACACCTTTAGGCCCGATGGCTCCTTCGATCATCAACAACGACGTGGTCCAGGGTGAGACTTTTCTCCCCGGACAGATCTTCGTATTCGGCGGCTTTGCACTACGGGCTAATTCTCTTGGTCATTTGGAGCAGATCGAAAGCTACACCCCTGGCCATCAGGTCAGATTTGGGAGTTTGAACTACACGGCTGACATCCGCGGAGACTTGATCTTTGATGGATTCGAGCCACAGCCAAGCGCGCCACACTGTCTCGATGGGTATCATCTAGCTCTACCGCCAAACAGTGCCCTGGAGCCCGCACCAGCGTCCGCTCCGACGCTTAGCTCGGAGCCAACTTCATCGATCGAGGACGAGTGGCTGGACACCGCCTCGGGGGCTACGATATCTACGGCGATTGAGCCGAAGACCATCCCTGTCCTTTGCAAAGCCCGTGACTCCGAGGTGCCGGACTCCTCTCCAGACTCTAAACCTCCCGCACCCCTGCCAATCAAATCCGACTGGGCACCGGTTATGGAGATCACTGTCGCGGACATCTTTCAGCACTCGCCCCTTGGTGACATCCTAAATTCACTAAAGTCTCTCTCTTTATCAGGAGAGCCTTGGCCGGACTAGTGTCAGGAAGGTTGGGATGCGGACGACGAAGAAATTCAACACCCACCCACCGCCCACTTCATAGCCACTATCAAAAGTTTAAACGACGTGCTCAATTTCGACTCCGAAGACATCGATTGTATGGACGACGATGTAGGAGATAACCACGAACCAGCACCTACAGGGTACTGGACAGCCACCCCATCTCACGATGTATACATGGTGGATACACCTAAAGGAAGTGACGACGAGGAACAACGGGACACTACGAAGGATAAATCCCTCGAAAAGCAGTCAAGATGGCGACGAAAGCGCCGCACAAAGTCCCGCCTCGACAAAGATGGCGGCCATACAGACCCAGCCATAGAGTAGGTTGAACCGGTGGACGACGAACATACCATTTAAAAACTATCCGAACAGGACAACTTGGATAAACAACCCGTCCCCGGCAAAGATAATAGTCCGGACGATCTCACACCGGACAAGTTGTTGGAGCAGAAGAACCTCCACAAAAGGCTCGTCGCCACTGCGCGTAGCCTGAAAAAGCAGAAGCAGAAGCTCAAAACAGCGGAAGATGCACTCAGAATCAGATGGAGCAAAGTACTCAACATGGCAGACAAATACGGCGACAGTCGCCAAACAAAGAGCTACCCGAAGCACAAACTACTGCCTGAATTCGATGAGGAGGCCTTAGAGCCCCCGCAATCAAGGAACAAAGAGGCCGCCCGGTCGGACAGACAACCACATGACAACCACAACACAAGCCGGCACGCGATCCGCATAAGGATTCGCATCAAAGGGATGGCCCAGTTAGGTCCATCTACGTTCCAAGAAAGCAAGCTCTTCTTAGCAATGCGACACGCCAAATATCCGGACATCATGGCACACCCAAATATAGGGGTGCCGCACACCCCCTATGTTTCACCGATGAGGTGCTGGACCACAAATTTCCAGCGGGATTTAAACCCGTAAACATAGAGGCATACGACGGAACAACAGACCCGGGAGTCTGGATTGAGGATTACATCCTCCATATACACATGGCTAGAGGAGATGATCTCCATGCCATAAAATACTTACCCCTCAAGCTCAAAGGGCCAGCACGGCACTGGCTTAAAAGCCTCCCTGAAAATTCCATTGGAAGTTGGGAGGAGCTCGAGGATGCTTTTCGGGAAAATTTTCAAGGGACTTATGTCCGCCCTCCGGATGCAGACGATTTAAGTCACATAACTAAACAACCCGGAGAGTCAGCCCGCAAATTCTAGAACAGGTTCCTGACCAAAAAGAACCAAATAGTCGACTGTACGGACGCCGAAGCCTTAGCAACTTTCAAACACAACGTCCGAGACGAATGGCTCGCCAGACACCTTGGCCAGGAAAAGCCAAGAACAATGGCCGCACTAACAAGCCTCATGATCCGCTTTTGCGCGGGAGAGGATAGTTGGCTGGCAAGATGTAGTACCAGCGACCCAAGTACATCCGAAGTCAGAGATGGAAACGGGAAACCACGACGCAGCAAGGACCAGCGCCGGACAAGGGGCAACGGCCCGAAGAGCACGGCAGTCAACACCGGATTCAAAAGATCTCGGCACAATCATAAAAAACTGCCCCTCAAGGATAACAGCCACGAGCTATCCAACTTAAACAAAATCTTGGACAAAATATGCCAAATCCACAGTACCCCCGGGAAGCCTGCAAACCATACCCACAGAGATTGTTGGGTCTTCAAGCAGTCCGGCAAACTCAATGCCGAACACAAGGGCCTCGACACACCAAGCAAGGACGATGACGAACCCCACAAGCAGAGCACTAGAAAACAAAAGAATTTCCCACAAGAAGTCAAAACAGTAATTTCACTTCAAGTGACAAAAGGGAAAATCAGATTGGTGCCCATAGAAATACGCGCCGCACGACCTATCCCAGCGGAGTCCCGACATTGGTTGTCAGCTCCCCCTTGCTCCTTTATATACGGGGGCAGGGGGCATCCCATGACACACAAGTTGATCTTCAAGATCGTTCCTTAGCCGTGTGCGGTGCCCCCCTCCACCATATTCCACCTCGGTCATATCATCGCGGAGTTTAGGCGAAGCCCTGCGCCGGTAGAACATCATCATTGTCACCACGCCGTCATGCTGACGGAACTCATCCCCGACACTTTGCTGGAACGGAGTCCGGGGATCGTCATCGAGCTGAACGTGTGCTGAACTCGGAGGTGCCATACGTTCGGTACTTGGATCGGTCGGATCGTGAAGTCGTACGACTACATCAACCGCGTTGTCATAACGCTTCCGCTTACGGTCTACGAGGGTACGTGGACAACACTCTCCCCTCTTGTTGCTATGCATCACCATGATCTTGCGTGTGCGTATGAATTTTTTTGAAATTACTACGTTCCCCAACAGTGGCATCCGAGCCTGGTTTTATGCGTAGATGTCATATGCATGAGTAGAACACAAGTGAGTTGTGGGCGATACAAGTCATACTGCTTACCAGCATGTCATACTTTGGTTCAGCGGTATTGTGAGATGAAGCGGCCCGGACCGACATTACGCATACGCTTACGCGAGACTGGTTTCACCTTTACGAGCACTCGTGCTTAAAGGTGACTAGCGGGTGTCTGTCTCTCTCACTTTAGTTGAACCGAGTGTGGCTATGCCCGATCCTTGCGAAGGTTAAAACAGCACTAACTTGACGAACTATCGTTGTGGTTTTGATGCGTAGGTAAGAACGGTTCTTGCTGAGCCCGTAGCAGCCACGTAAAATTTGCAACAACAAAGTAGAGGACGTCTAACTTGTTTTTGCAGGGCATGTTGTGATGTGATATGGTCAAGACGTGATGCTATATTTTATTGTATGAGATGATCATGTTTTGTAACCGAAGTTATCGGCAACTGGCAGGAGCCATATGGTTGACTTTATTGTATGAAATGCAAACGCCCTGTAATTGCTTTACTTTATCACTAAGCGGTAGCGATAGTCGTAGAAGCAATAGATGGCGTAACAACAATGATGCTATGATGGAGATCAAGGTGTCGCGCCGGTGATGATGGTGATCACGACGGTGCTTCGGAGATGGAGATCACAAGCACAAGATGATGATGGCCATATCATATCACTTATATTGATTGCATCTGATGTTTATCCTTTATGCATCTTATCTTGCTTTGATTGACGGTAGCATTTTAAGATGATCTCTCACTAAGAATTATCAAGAAGTGTTCTCCCTGAGTATGCACCGTTGCAAAAGTTCATCGTGCTGAGACACCACGTGATGATCGGGTGTGATAGGCTCTACGTTCAAATACAACGGGTGCAAAACAGTTGCACACGCCGAATACTCGGGTTAAACTTGACGAGCCTAGCATATAACAGATATGGCCTAAGAACACGGAGACCGAAAGGTCGAACCTGAATCACATAGTAGATATGATCAACATAGTGATGTTCACCATTGAAACTACTCCATCTCACGTGATGATCGGACATGGTTTAGTTGATTTGGATCACGTGATCACTTAGATGACTAGAGAGATGTCTGTCTAAGTGGGAGTTCTTAAGTAATATGATTAATTGAACTTAAATTTATCATGAACTTAGTCCTGGTAGTATTTTGCAAATTATGTTGTAGATCAATAGCTTGTGTTGTTGCTTTCATATGTTTATTTTGATATGTTCCTAGAGAAAATTGTGCTGAAAGATGTTAGTAGCAATGATACGGATTGGATCCGTGATCTGAGGTTTATCCTCATTGCTGCACAGAAGTATTATGTCCTTAATGCGCCACTAGGCGACAGACCTATTGCAGGAGCAGATGCATACGTTATGAACGTCTGGCTAGCTCAATATGATGAATACTTGATAGTTTAGTGCACCATGCTTAACGGCTTAGAATCGGGACTTCAAAGACGTTTTGAACGTCATGGACCATATAAGATGTTCCAGGTATTGAAGTTAATATTTCAAGCAAATACCCGAGTTGAGAGATATGAAGTCTCCAACAAGTTCTATAGCTAAAAGATGGAGGAGAATCGCTCAACTAGTGAGCATGTGCTCAGATTGTCTGGGTACTTCAATCGCTTGAATCAAGTGGGACTTAATCTTCCAGATAAGATAGTGATTGACAGAATTCTCGAGTCACCATCACTAAGTTACTAGAACTTCGTGATGAACTATAGTATGCAAGGGATGACAAAAACGATTCCCGAGCTCTTCGTGATGCTGAAATCGACGAAGGTAGAAATCAAGAAAGAGCATCAAGTGTTGATGTTTGACAAGACCACTAGTTTCAAGAGAAGGGCAAAGGGAAAGAAAGGGAACTTCAAGTGGAAAGACAAGCAAGTTATCACTCCTGCGAAGAAGCCCAAAGCGAGA